>NC_056750.1:666145583-666258083 GCF_019279795.1 Protopterus annectens | reverse complement strand
TTTTGTGGCAGAAAAAATGTTTAGTGGGTCATTTCTGACATTAATTCCCATTCTTATTTGGCCAGTTCCTGTAGTACCTGTGAAGCAAGTCAAACTTGGGATGTCCAAGGGATACTCAGGAATCAAATTGTTCTTCTGTACATAATGGATAAAGCATCAAAAATGACACTACCATGCACCTAGTGAACCTAATCTGTCTGATGAGGGCTGTCATAATCCTTTTAGCCCTGCTCCCTGCCCTCATCCTGTTAAAAATATCTGCCATTGTGATCGTTTTACCTTTTTGTTTTTCATAACTTGGTCCAGAAAGTCCGACAGGGAATGCAAACACTTTTGCAAGTTGAAGTAGACAAAACACAGCTGGTATGATTTGTTAAGGATAATTATTTGCACTTGGGTATTGACAACATCACTAGATTTAAGTAACTGATGGCAACATCCAATGTTTTTTTTCATGTCTAACATATTTTGTTTTCCATTGTACTGTGATTTTTTTTTATGTGAATTGAGCCGCAAAAGACATCCTTAAGAAAAGAACAGCTAAGCAAATGTTAAAAAAAATTTCCATCAACATATCTCATTTTAAATGGTTACGTTTCATCAAAATAGCATTTGTAGAATGTCATTTGAACAAATGGAATTTACTGAAAGTGGTCTTAATAAAAGCAGGCTACATTTATTAAGCAGTAATAACTGCCAGAGCAGCCATTATGCAAGCAATAATACCTGACAGGGTGTGTGTTAATGTGTAATTAATACCAGCTCAGGGCTGTTATGAGGCCTGACACCACGGGTGAAGGGCATCTATCTATGCACCTGGAACAGGGTTGCCACCTTTTCAAATGGCCAAAGTGGGACATTTTTGGGACACACATCAGATTTTACATGCCGACACATACCCACGGTCAGTACAAAGAATAGAACATTACTTTTTTGCCTAAATAAAAGCTTATTCTTGTAGCAGTTTAGTTGCTTATTCTGTTTCTTGTAACATTTAGGTATTTTAGATATAGAAATAACTATTTTATGCAACTATTACATAAAATATGGGACATAATTATGTCCTACAATCTCAGGACATTTGCCATTTTTAATATTTTTTGTCAGGGCACAACTGCCCAAAGAGGGACTGTCCCTCGCAAAGTGGGACAGGTGGTAACCATAACCAGGAAGGGCATTAATTGCATATTAACACACATCCTGGAGGGCATTGTTGCACTTAGAGAATGGGCTCTCTGTAAAATTGTTGTGCTTTACTTACTTTTTCAAATACTATATTCTTTTTTTATATATATTTTTGATGTAAAATAGTTCCTCCTTCTAATGTTTCATACTTGCTGTAGTATATGTTAATGGTGTTGGAGATGCATTTTACGTCAAAAATATATAAAAACATATGTTGAGGTAAGAGATCAAGAGCATACCTCTCAACCTGTTGGAACAAGAAATCTGGGTAACGCCCTAAATAATGGGGGGGAACAAAGACCCCAAAACAGGGACAATTTTTAAATATTGCTTTTACAAACCTAGAAAGTTGACAGAATAAGAGGTTTTATTAGTAAGCATTTTCTGGATGGAATGCAGTCTGAAATTCAAATGCCTGTCATTATTTTCTGACTTCAATTCTTAATGCTTCGCTAGTGATGCCAGCAAGGACCATACCAAACATATGAGGCAAAACTTGACATTCTTCAAAAATCTCTACAGTTGAGAGGCATGTCAAAAGGTATGCAGACCTCTTAACTGTTGCTGCTGCTGTCAGGGATCGCTCTCACTCTTTACTCTCTCTCTCACACAGTCTCTTCTGCTTTCATACATGCATATTCTCTCTCAGACATACACACAACCCCTTTTTTATTTTAAGTTTTTTCTTTTTAACTTTACACTTGCTAAACAGCAAAAGTGCTGCTTACCAAATGTAAAATAGCTCAATCGATCTCATTCTTAATGCTCTCTTCTCTCATAAACACATACAGAGTCTCTTCTGCTTTCACCCACACACATACATATGCATACACGGTCTTCTGCTTTCATTCATGCATTCACTCATACACGCAGACAGAAACATAAACACAGTCATACACATATACACTTTTTTCTGTTTATTTTTTTTTTTTACACTCGCTAAACAGCAAAAGCGCTGCTTAGCAAGTGTAAACCTAACACCACCGAAGCACACAAAATATTACTAACAACCAGTTCTACAGAACCTAATTCTACCTTATTCCACTACTAGAACCTTAAGATCTAGCACCCAAAACTGCCTAGATATCATCAAACATATCAATGAGCAGGGAAATCTCTCTTCGGCTATTCTATTTCTAAAGTTTGGAACTCCTTACCTGGCCATCTAACCTCCATGTGCTCCAACAGTCAATTCAGAAAGCTTCTCAAAGCACACTATATGAATTCCTGGTTATGCTCCTGTGACTCCCCAGGACAAACACTACTGAGCTACCTATTCCTCATCTAAACCTAATCTCAATGTATCCCATGGAGCAAATACACTTCTTAGTGTGTTTTCTATACCTGCATCATCTAAATGGATGTAAGAAAAATATGTTATTTTTATTTAGTACCATACAAAACTTGTAAGATATGTATTATATGGGTACTACCTACATATGAAACTATATGCGAATGTCCCTCATTGTGTTTTGCTATATGTTATCTTATCCCAGCTATTGTGTACTACTACAGATCTATGCTCTATAACTGTATGGTTTCTACCTGTTGAACTATGTAATTTTATCTGGAGCTTTTCTCCCTAGGCCTCCACTGGAAAAGGATCTGTGTCCAGTCTGACTTTCCTGGTAAACAAATGTAAAATAAATAAATAATTTGATTGATCTCGCTTTGGCTCACATGCACGCATACACTTACACACACAGACATAAACACACACACTTTTTTAAATTTTCTTCTTCTTCTTCTTTTTTTTTTTGCATTTTACACTCACTAAACAGCTGAAATGCGGTTTGGCAAGCGTAAAATAATGGCGGCTGTTTTTTTCTGTCCGAGCTCCATGGCAGCTTGATATGCTGCCATGAAGTAGCAGACTCATTTTTCAGTGGGCATTACTTTTACATTAAAAAAACAGAGAAACTACTGGTCTTAAAACTTTGCTGACAAGCTCAGTCACTAATTCCCAAAAATAATGAAAACCAGGTAGTGTTCCAAAGCAACAAGCCTTTATTCATCACAGACAAGTCATCTTTAGTAACAAAAATCAGAAATATTTAACAGTGCTAAACACATTAGCTTTTATACACTTAGAAGTAGGTGTGTTAAATATACATATTATTTAATGTTTAACCAGCCTATTCAGGGCAAACAATATAGACAGGACCGTAAAAAGTGCATTTTAGAACAGCAAGTACTCACCCCCACACACTACTACTGATTAGGTCAAACTAAATCCTAATTAAGAAAAACACTACCTGTCTATTTGCAACCCACATTCCCAAATCAGGTATTAAGAAAAGCATAACATACGCATAAAATAGTGACTTTTAACTAAAATTGCTTTTGGCTAACTAATGCAATAAAGCCTTCATCAAATCTGTGACAAGAACAAAAATCATATACACATAGATTGCTAAGTAAAAAGAGTTAACTAGACTGATGCATATCTAACTAGGACACTATAAACACAAGTATCTATGTGTGTCTAATTATATCTAGTATATATCTAATATGTATTAATGTGAATAAAAATTAAGTTATTTATTGTAGATCAATGTGTGTGTATGTACCTTTAAGAAGCTATCTAAGGGCTTGCACAAGTGTATAAATACTGAGCACGTGCGAGCCTGACTGCCATTTTGTAGTAAGCTGCTGAGATGTAAGTATGTAAGGTCTGTCTGTTAATCAGTCCATTTATATTTTATGATGCTTTTATCCATTCTGATGCGTTTCTATGTAATAAAGCATCTAAATGAACTACCCTGCCTGCTTGTCATCTATGTTAGAGAGGGACGAGTGACATGGTGTCACAAGAGGCATATCTAAAAGGGCATGGTGTTAAAAGAAGCATGGCCAAAATGACTTGTTGCCAGAAAGAGCTCTAGGTTCTTCAATTTGAGTTTGAGAGGCTTCCAGTTGGTATTGCAGGAATATACAGCAGTGAATCATCCCTACTGCATGTTTTATTCACAGAACAGGTCAGAAACAAATTTCAGATGTTAAAACTTGCTCAAATAATTTCTTATTCACAAAATATGAAATGAGGCATACTGACCACTTTGAACGATATTCGAATAAACCAATATGTCTGATATTGATAAAAATATTCAAATTACTATGGAAAACATTTGAAATAAAGCCAGAATTGAATAAAATGAATAAAATAAGAGGAAACTACCATATTTTCATTAAGTACGTATTTTTCTTATTAAAGATATTCGAGTTATCAGAAGTGTATAAGGTATTCGCATGTTTGTGCAGTATTACAGTAAAGTCATTTTGCAAAATACAGCCATTTCAGAGAATATTTCACAAAGTACAGTATTTTGAAGAGTTTATTGTGCATTTGAATGTTATTACAAGTGCTAGCTTTGTGCTTGTTCGTACATAATTACAAAGGCCATATTTTCAGTGTGTTTGTGCATACTTTGTGGGCATGGCAGATGGATTTTGAAAACCCAGTGCACTTGTGTTTGATAGTAATATTGCACAGAACTGGAGACCTTTAGAGCAAGAGTACAACATTTTCTGATAAAGATGGACCGTACAAAGGCATTTATTCTACTTAATTTAGCTGGGTCAGAAGCCACTGAAAGGGAACATTCACTTGTGTATGCACTTGCTGTCTTTGCAGAAAAGGGGAAAAACTGTCATATTGTTGTACCGGTTGAGTCAAGGGAGGACTCTGAGTGCTTAAAACGTAAATTTAGAGAAATGTGTAACCTCCTGGCAAATGTTACAATGGATAGGCACTTATTTTATAGAAGGGATCAAAAGCCTGGTGAAACTTTTGCAGCATATACAATTGACTTGAGAAATAAGGCTAAAATGTGCTTTAAGGGATGAGTTGATAAAAGACAGACTTGTGTGTGGTATTAAGGATGATGCTGTGAGAAAGATTTTGCTTTGTGACAATGATTTAACTATGTAATAGGCCATTGAGATTTGTCAGATATACAAGCTCACAGAAGAGCACACAAATATGCTTACAAATGAGAGATGCTTGCTTCCAGTAACTTCAAGAGCTCATGTTGATAGTATGCAGCATGTAGTTAAAAGAAACGGGCCCAAGCACTTGGCAGCAACTGTAGCCCCCTGCAGCAACCACTGGTAAACCCCAGAGCTTTCCAGCAGATTCCTGTTTGCATAGTCTTAGTGAGGGATAAGAGTTAAGTCAGCAAACTCAAAGCATGGGCCCCCACCCACTTTCATTGCCAACTGTTGAAATTGTGGTGGAAATCATGAATCTAAAAGGGAAGTGTGTAGCTTTTGGCAGTAATTCCACAAATGCAATAAATGGAATAATTTCAAGAGGTTTTGTAAATCAAAAGGTCCACATTCTTTTATAAAAAGGAAACATTTTAAGAAACAAGTTGATCAATTAGAAAGCTGTGACCCTACTCTTTATGTTGATGGTGTGTCATTGCTTTATGAAACAGTCAATGCAGTAGATATAAGGGCAAATAATGAAATATTTTGTCTGTTCTGATAAATGGAAATCCCATAGTGCTCAAAGTTGACACAGGTTCCAAGTGCAATGTTATGTCAGCAGAAACATTTGCTAGTGTGTGTCATGGTGAAAGGCTTGATTTGGCCAAGTGTGTGAAGCGTGTTGCTTATGGTGATGAAAAAATTCAGACTGAAGGCTCAGCAGTGCTTTCATGTTACTCTGCTGGGAGAGATTGTGACTTATTTTATGTGATCAAGAGGTACATCCAGTCATTATTAGGGCTCAGAGACAGTTTAAAAATGGGACTGCTTTCATTTAACAGAAAGTCCATAATGTTAAAAACATCTCACCCACACCCCCTGCAAAGGTAACCACTTTGAAAAACTTCTCCAAAGCTGACTTTGGGCTCCTAAAATCAGTGGTGGCTAACTTCAAGGCACCCGTGCCAATGGAAAATAGCTGCATGACTGCTGAATCCTACACCAATGAACTGTACAAACATGTACATAAATGCATGGAACTAGCCATATGCAACAGAACCAAGATGCTCTCTTCCAGATAAAAGGAAGCCAATCTGGAGGTCCCCAGCCATTAATAAACTCTACAACAGAAGGAAGAAACTTTTGCATAAAAAGGTGAAGTCCCAAGACTGGAAAAACTCCCTTATTAGCCTCAACAAAAAGTTAAGATCCCTCATCAAATCCTCTAAAGCCAGCTATGAAGGCAGAATTGTGGCAGACACTAAAACAATCACAAAGCCTTCTATAGTTATATCAAGAACCTCAACGGCAATACCCAGATTTGCTCTGGGTTACTGCACAATGGTACCTCCTATACTGAGCCAACATACTGGCCGAAAGAGTCAATGCCAACTTTACCCCTCTCTCCCCCCAAAGGAGCAATCGGAATACTGGAAGAATGCCAGGCACCCAGCATTACTGCAGCACAGGTTAAAGCAGCATTGTCCAAGGCCAAGAATACAGCTTTCATGGGACCCGATAATATCCCTGGCTGTGTTCTACATTAAATATATAGCGAACTGGCACCACATCTGTGTGCCCTGTTCAGTCAAAGCCTCACCTCAGGCTTTGTCCCTACCAAATGGCGCACTGCTACAGTCATCACTCTCCATAAAGGGGGAGCGCCTACAGACCCTGGGAATTATTGCCCCATGAGCTTAATGAGTCTGATATGTAAAGCTATGGAGCGCATCATCATGGAGCTGATTAACAAAGATATAGGAAATCTGCAAACTGTAGACCCCATGCAATTTGGCTTTGTGAAAGGGAGATCATGCCTGCTCAACCTGGTTGACTTCTTTGAGTCAGTCACCACAGCTGAGGATGAAGGTAAGGCAGTGCATACAGCCTACCTCGATCTGGCCAAGGCTTTGATACCATTCCTCACTCAGGAATTATTGATAAACTCACCAAACTAGGCATCAACCCCAATATCACTAGGTGGGTTACAAATTGGCTCACAGATATAACACACAGTGTGAAAGTAGTATACTCCAAGTCAGACTGTCGACCAGTCATGAGCGGAGTCTCACAAGGATCGGTCCTGGGTCCTCTCCTGTTCGGCATCTACTTCTCAGAAGTCCAGGCCAACACAAAGGGAGTCTGGCTGACCAAGTTCGCTGATGACTGCAAGCTGGGAGCCATTATTAACTCCCCAAGTGATGCAGACATCCTACAGAAAGACCTTACTGAGACTAATGACTGGTGTTGAATCCATGGCCTTAAGCTTATTGGCAAAAAATGTCATCATCCCCTTTGGTAAAAACCCAGTTCCCACTAATTACCACATCGATGGGAGCCCACCTAACACTGAAGGCGTTATAAGAGATCTGGGGATGCAGGTTGACAGCAACCTCTCCTTCGACAACCACATTGCCACTGTAGTCAGAAAGTCCTTCTATGTGGCACATCTCATTACCAAGGGTTTTGGTTTGCATCCAGGAAGAAAGAGGTCATCGTCTCTCTACTCTTCCCTCAGACTAATCAGTGAGTATGATGCCCCATTTGGCATGTACCTCACTAGACACCTGCAATAGCTGGAGAGACCACAAAAGTACCTCACAAAGAGGATCCTAGGCCTTAAACGCTTGTCCTATATGGACAGACTCAGAAAACTCCAACTATTCTCTGTCTCATACAGGCAGTCTCTACTTGACTTACAAAGCCATGTCTGACCCAGCTCTGTTAGAAATGCTAGATCTAAAGAAATCCCACTCCCTCTGCACTACAGAATCCAGAGACCTCAACTTCATTACCACAATCAACAGAACAAGCTGGAGGGACAGGTTCATAACCCAGAGACTGCCCATGCTATGGAACAGACTTCCCATACATGTCAAGTGTATTGCCTCAGTGGCCCTTTTCAAGAGAAATCTTGATGAGTGGATGGGAAATAGAAAATTCACCCCAGGGACCACTCCAGTGGCTCTACTCAACAGAGGCACTGGGAACTAAAGTCGGGTGGCACGATGCCAGGGTAATCCTATGGGCTAGGCTTGTAAAGGCTCCAGGGCCATTAGCCTAGTACACCGCTATGAACCTATGAACCTAAAGGCTGTGGAGAACTTAAAATATAGGACTCAAGGGAAATTGACAAAAGGAACAGAGAAATGAAGGAAGACACTAAATAACCTGCTTATTTATCAATACATGAAGATAATGACAGAATGGATGGAATGGGTATAACATTTCTTATCATTCATCATTTTTATGGCTCAGTTGTTGTTGTTGTTTGTCTTTCGGGTTTTCCCGGTAAGGGGTCGCCATAGCGGAACTCCTGTCCGCCAATGATTGGCAGTAGATTTTTACGAAATGCCGAGGTGCCAGCTCGATGCCCAACCTTCAACGAAGGCATGCCCATTTATGCACGCATGTCTTTCGAACGCTACCCAACCGCGGGGAGGACATGAAGAGTCCACACAGAAGGCACTCCCAAGCCAAGCCAAGAATCGAATGGGAGAACCTCTTGCTGTGAGGTAACAATGCTACCGCCGTACCACCATGGCATTTTTATGGATCAGTAATGCAGGTATATTATCTCTGCATCAGGTAGCTGGTGGTAGTAGAATAAGCAATTCTGTACTAACACACATCATGCTGCAGTAATTTATGTAAGAATCATGCGAAGCAGTGACAATACCAGCTTACTTGCAACAGATGATTTATGTTAAAAACTTTTCAGCTGAATGTTAACACGTGTCTCTTGTTTATTTATTTTAAACTGGGTGATAACACTGCAGCCTCAAAAACTCTTAAAAAGCTATTTCTGTTGGACACTTTGATGCATACTAGTAGTAACATGGAGCTTGTACCTAACTGGGAGGCATTGGTTGAGGGTAAATAAAACTACTGTGCAAGGGAACAGAGAGTCTCTCTCTCTCTCTACACTGTGAGAGAAGTTTGCTTTCTGCACTGAGACAGTGATGTTATCTGGAGATACAGACTAATCTGCTGTTGTCCATTTCACTAAGCATCACGAATGGGTCTTCAGATCCGAATCGGACAGTTCTTCCAGCTACATATGATCTGAGTCTTAAACTCCTCCCACTCCCATAACACCTCACTCCTTTTCAAACCCTCAGATCTCATTTGCCACCTTCTAGCACATACACGATTTCCGAGCCTTTTCAGATAAGTGGTATTTTTGTCTTGTCTATAAATTTCCTTCTCCTACTAGTTTTTCTAGCCATTTGTTTGGGAGCTCAGTTAAAGAAATAATACCTGCAGTGAACAGGAAGGCAAGACCCTGTCTGCTGTAGTGATCACGTTTTCTTTACCTCAATGACCCTTCTCCAGGAACTATCAGAGTGGGAAGAAAATGTGGTTCCATAAATACCAAGGGCCCTTTCCTGATTCGCAGGATGAATCCTCTTCAAAAGGCAGAGGAAGAGGGTCCAATCACAGACACCATCCCAGATTAAGAGGGGGTCCACAAAATCAGGGCTTCAGGGAACGTTTCCCTGATAGGCCCTAACAGCACTCCTGAAGCACTGCCTGACTGTCTTACTCTGGAGGCAGTCAGGGACAATCTTTCTTTACATCCAGAGGCCTAGACAAACATAACAATTGATGCCTGGGTGTTAAATATAATTTCCAGAGGTTACTATATTCCCTTTTCCCTTCCTCCTCCCAGTTCCAACAGGTGTCTCCCCAATTTACCACCCACTTAGAGAGAGAGTGCCCTTCTAGAAGTTCAAAAACTTCTAAACAAAAGAGTTGTCCAGAAGGTCCCCACCGAACAACAAGGGTGCGGGACTTCCTCATGCTTATTTTTGGTGCCAAAGAAGACAAGGGACCTTCGCCCCATTTTGGATATGAGCAGTCTGAATCTGTTTGTAAGCAAGGTGAAGTTCTACATGGTTATGGTGCAGTCTATTCTGCTGCTGCTGTGCAAGGATGACTGGATGTGCTCTATTATATCAAAATAGTCAGACGATCCAGGCGATATCTGTGCATCTGGCTGGGAGAAAATCATTATCAGTTCAAAGCACTGCCCTTTGGCCTCACCACTTCCCCTGAGTGTTCACTAAATGCATGGCAGTGGTTGCATCTCATCTTTGTCTGCAAGGATTCCAGGTGTTTCCATAACTGGACAATTGGCTTCTGATGGCACCCACAAGGCATGAACTACTAAAAGCTGTCTAGTTCATGTTATGTCTATTTCACCACCTTGGGATCACAGTAAATATGACAAAATCCCAGCTGACTCTGGTACAGGAGATAGTTCATAGGGATGCAGCTAAACACAGTAACGGAAACAGCAACCTTTCCCTCTAAAAGAATCTTATCCCTGAGACAGCAGGTTCCACTCTTATTGGACACTCCCAATCCACCAGCTTGACTGGTCCTCACGGCCCTGGGATCCATGTCAGCTGCCATCCTTTTGGTACCCCTGGCCAGGTTCTTCATGTGAATTAATCAGTGGACCCTAGCCATACAGTGGTTTATCCGGTGTCATCCTCTGTCAGCTTCAGTCAGGCTCACTTCAGTTTGCAGGTACCATCCTCTGGTGGGTAGACATTAATGGATGATCTCCATCTAGGAAGGCCTTTCATTCTTCCCACTACATCGGCCATGGTGGCCACAGTTGCCTCCCTTTTGGGGTGCATTTCCAGGGAAGGATGGTTCAAGGGATGTAGTACACTATACAGACCAAGTTGCACATAAATTATGTTCTTTGTGTTTCACTGTTGCAGTCATCACACTTGGGTTATCTGCCTGCAGGTAGCCCTCAGTCGGTCTGAATACCAGAGTCTTGGGATTTCTGCGTCGGATGCTGTCACTTCTTCCATGACATCAGGGGTATAAAACATACAGCTGATGCCATTACATCAGCTTTTCTTGCTGAGCAGAGTCCAAAGCAGCAGCAGTTCGCAAGTGCGGCCGCCTCCTGAAATTTTCGTTTTTCGAGTTTCAGTCCTAAAGTCTTCTAAAAGACAAGTACACCATTGGGGATCCTTTTTTCTTGCTCGAACTGATGTCAGAAAAAATTAATAATTGTCTTGCCTGTGGAAAGCAAATACCTCACAGAGATGTTCATTCTTACTGCGTCACCTGTTTAGGCCCAGACCACGACGTTCCTCGCTGTCATTTTGTGCCTTGTTCAATGTCCGAACTATTCATCACTGGGCTATTTTTGTAGCTAAATTCTTTCACTGTCATTCTCCGTATACTGAATACACTCGAACATCTACATTTATGTTAAGTGTACACGACTGTACTTTCTGGAGATGAGGGCAGTCCTCCTCATGTTGCAAGCCTTTCAGGACTGCCTTCCTCTGTGAACTATTGTAATTATGATGGACAGCATATCGGTGGTTTGATACATCAACAAGCAGGGGGGAACCCATTTGTACTTATTGTGCAGGGAGGCCATGAGGGTTTGGGAATGGGCAATTTCTTCAAATTGCTTTCTCATTCCAATGCACATCCTGGGGGAATCCAATGTTCTTGCAGACAGACTCAGCAGATCTATTTTGAGTCCATGTGAGTGGTCCCTGAACCAGTCAGTAGTGGAGCAGATATTCAGCCATTTGGACCAGCCTTGCTGCAGCCTCTTTGCATCTCCCCTAAACACCAAGTGCAGCAGGTACTTCACTCTGATTCCTCCTTTGGGGGAGTCATATAGGGATGTTGTGGCCTACGATTGTTCCTCAGGTCTCCTCTATGCTTATCTATCTATTCCCCTGGTACCCAAAGTTCTTCAGAAAGCCCACAGGTTGTAGTCCAGTGTAATCCTCATTGCCCCTATTGAGGTCACCAGGTATGATTTCCCTTCCTGCTGTCTCATTGTAAGTATTCTCCATCGGTACTGGATCACAAACAGGATCTGATATCTCACCCGTTGGAATGCCAAATCCCCTATCTTCGATCCCTCAAACTAACCGCTTGGTTTCTCCACTTCCAGTGATCTTACAAGAGTCCAGGAGTCCAGGCTAGCTTCTCCAGTCCACAAAATCATTCTTGCTTCTCAGAAGTCCTCCAGCAAGAAAGTATATTGCAGCAAATAGAAGAGATTTTCTATTTGGGCCTCACAGAGAAATATTGACTCTTTTTCTGCTTCTGTCTCTGACATTTTGATGTTTCTTGCTTCACTATTTCAGCTTGGAGCTAGTTTTTCAACCAACAAGTTGCAACTTGCTGCTATCTTGAACTTCCATGCAGGGAAGAATGCTGGCTTTCTATCCTCTCTTTCTATGTGTAAGTTATGTCGGGCCTTTATGATGGGTATTTTTCGTCTTAGGCCCCCGATTAAGGATCCTTCTCCCACTTGGGATCTCACGTTAGTACTTCAAGGGCTAACCCAGGAACCTTTTGAACCTGCTAGCTCATATGACTTTAAATTTTTGTCATTGAAGACTGCCTTTCTGGTGGCTGTGTCAGAACTGCAAGCCCTGTCTTCTCGACCTCCATATATCTCATTTTTCAGAGAAAGAGTCTCACTTAGAATGAATCCCTCTTTCATCTTAAAAGTAGCTTCTGAGTTAAATATTAATCAGACTACCCATCTACCCATATTCTTTCCTAATCATTCCAGTATATGTTACATACTTTGGATGTGCATAGACAGCTGTGTTTTTACATACACAGAACTAGAGCTCTCAGGAATTCGGGCCAACTGTTCATTGCCTTTTCTCCAAACAGATTAGGTCAGGCAGTTTCTAAAGTTACCTTGGCGAAATGGATTGTGAATTGTATTGGTACAGCTTATCCCCAGCAGAGCAAACAACTTCCCCGTCCAGTGAGATCCCATTGTAGTAGGTCCATGTCTACTTCATCTGCCTTTTCTGCAAGAACCTCGATGAAATTTGTGCTGCAGCTACTTGGTCCACAACTCACACTTTCGTATCGCACTACAAGGTGGACATTGTTTCTGGGAACAGAACATCCTTTGGTTCTGTGGTGCTCAGGCATATCCTTCCATAGGATCTTCCTGCGATTTTATGTTGCTGGGCACTCTGACCCATTCGTGATGCATAGTGAAATGGTCATCAGATTAGAAGCTATGTACTTACCATAACTTGGCAACTGTGTTGTCATATTTCACTATGCATCACACCCCACCCTCCTTCCCCCTTTCATTTACAGCTGAGAGCGATATAGAGGCTGAGTGAACCCACTGGTTCCTAGTTGGGCTCCTGCTAGCTGTTTTCTTTGCTATCTATCTTTCTTGTTGGATAATCTTTAGGAAGGGGCAGCAAACTCGATCTAAGGGTTTGATAAGGAGTGGGGCATTATGGAAGTGGGAGGAGTTTGAGACTCAGATCATATGCTGCTGGACAAATTGGTCAAGTCAGATCTGAGGATGGATCCGAAGACCCATTCATGATGCATAGTGAAATATGACAACACAGATGCCAAGTTATGGTAAGTACATAACTTCTATTATAATGGGATATTTTATTCAGTGCAGCAGGCTGGGTGCTATATGAAGAGACAGTGGCACTTCAGCTGAGGTATGAGAATATTTGTACCAATTAAATTTCTTGTCCCTGCAGACTGCCACTAGTTAGATGACATGACAGCTGTAACTGAAGTAATGCTTAACAGCTATCTGCTAAGATGAAAGACAGTTTAGTGTCAATCCCTTCCCCTCTGCTAAGGTATTTATGTGAGAATACTGCTGAGTCAGGATTGCAAAGACAATTAGTAACCACTAATAGGAAAGTACAATTTAGCTTTTCCATGGTCCCTGAAAAAGCATACAGTGGATTTTAGATGTAATAATAGATGAGTTTAGGATGGCCCTATCCCAAATATCCACAAAAAGCCTTTAGGAGACAGTTCTGAATTTCTTTTAATGCTTTGCAGCTTTTATAATGACTTAAGTCCTTCACATGTAAGATGTCAGTTTACATTTCTGCATTCCAAACTGTGGCCATTAAAACCAAGAGCATAGAATATGACCCATTGCAGAAGCATGGGAAATGCTCTCAGGAAGGTACCCGACAACAGAAACCCCATCTGCAACAACCTTCAGGACCTGTAGCAAAGCCTAAATTGGCTAATCTGTTAACCAGCTGGTTATAGTCCACCATGTCAGAGATCCTTTTCAAATCAGTAAAGAAACCCACAGTCAAAAGGTCCCTGTACAGGTTATTATTAATTATATCTCGGAGGCTGTAGACTGGTGTCAGTGTACTGAAGTCAGCTCATTATGTGCAATGAATGAACTGCTAGGATGTTTTCTAAGATCTTGAGTGAGAACAGGGGATTGGAGACGGGATGAAATTCTGAGAAGGGTTCAGCGGCTTAAGTAGTACTTAATGTCTAAGGCAGAAAGAAGTATGGCTTATTTATTTTCCATCTTTCTAGGACAAAATAAAATATAGGGAGATAAAAAAAATGGAGCAAAAGTTTTGAAAAGAAGAGAACAGTCAGTTTTGCAAACACAGCTAGAAGAATATCATAAGCTACAGGACTATAGGTGGGCAGGTATATATTTTTTTAAAGAACTGTACTTCATTTTCACAGATACAGCTCATTTTTTCAAGTCTCGTTTTCTGAAAATTACAGAAATTAACTGTTAAAAAAACTACCCCGGGTGAAGGGGAGTAAGCCCCTAAAACTCCCATGCAGTGTTTTTTTTTTGCCAGCAATACCTAATAAATATAATCACAAAAGAGGGTGAACCTGCTGTAGAGAATGGAATAATTACACTGAAGTTTCCCACTGATAAAATAGGACTTGAAGAAATCAACAGTTACCCCTTTTTAAATGAAGCAGACTTATTTTTATCTATTTTCCCTCATTGTCTGCTGACAATAATTCCTTTTCTGGCCCATTTTTCCCCATGGGCAAAAATCAGTTTAAAAATACTCTCATCTAGGCAGATGTCAGGCGTTTTCTTGTTTAAGCCATCTGCACTGCTATGGGTTACTTGTTAAGGATACAGTCATTCTTTGCAGAATATCCCATATCCTGACCTCTGTACCTTCTGGCATGTTAAGGTGGACCACAACCCCATCTTCTTTCCAGGATGGTTAAGGAGGCATTGGCCATTTCAGTCCATCTTCTTCCGCCTTATCCATTAATCAAACTTAAATAATGTGTTATATAATCAGGGCTTCATTCCCATACATCACAGGGCTGATTAAAGAAGACACAGGGTAATCAGGTAATGTATGCCTGAGGATAGTTCCCAAACAGACCATCCTAGTAACAGCAGTATGTGGTACAATGCACAGAGCAATCTGCTTCAAGTAGTTATATTACTGTATAAGAATAAATTAAGGAACTCTGAGTTCAGAGATGCATGCTCTGGTCACGTGATCCCTGCCTGCTAAGTAGCACATCTTAAAAACTGTTGTAGACTGCAGTGACTTTGCTGCCACATCCTTTTCACTTCACCTTGCACTAATTTTATAAATAGCTGAACACTTTAGTATTTCATTTCCCTGAACATGGCTACAAAAGCTTGTGTGGGTAAGGTCAAGGTCTTCCTGGTACACATTAGTATACAATTTATACTTTGGACCAAACATAAGAAATTAGAACAGCTTTTTCCCCTCTCATTTATGAAGGACTAAGTGACAGCTGTCCACCAGGTGCTGATGTAACAATGGTAAAATATATTCACATGACATTAGCTGGGATATAAGGGCATATGTAGTATGGGATCTACTTAATCAGTGGTTGTCGTGAATTCAGATGTGTTGTAATAAATAATTCTTATGTAAGCTACAAATACTACATTAGCCTAGAATAAAACAAATGCATTGCAATCAGACCAAATGCTAAAATATTAATCTTAAGATGTCAGAAATATTCTCCAGGAATCGGTGTTTATGAATATAGCATGAAAAAGGATACTTGCACGGCATTTGTGTAGTTGTTCATGACATCTGTTATGCCTACTAATAAATTACGTTTCATCCAGTTTTCATTCACAGCTGCCAAATGTAGATCTGTGTTTATATCCATCTAATATTAAAAAGAGTCAGTAAATCAGTAAACACAAACAAAACAGAACAGAAACATTTTGGTGAAATTTGCTTTTTATAAGCATTAAAAATGGGTTTCATTTTCCACTGATTACCTTTGAGTATTGCTCCTTTAAACTCCACTTTACATCACCCCATGAATCCATGTTTCCTGCACGCTGTATCCCTCCACAAATGCTCAAACACACATGAAAAGCTTACGTTTAACTAAACACTGTGCATGTTCCTTCATGCAAATATGCATTTTGTTCTCAGAGTGCTCTACATTAAAATAGCACTTTAAATCAGTGAGATATACATACTTATGTCACTCTCTCAAACCTGGATATGTTGTGAGTGGCTGTAATACCCCCTGTGTTGGGACACTCCCTCACGTTCCACTAATATTCACTGCAGAGAGAACTTTTTGGAACAGATTGTGGTATGAAGGAAGATGTTCTCTGTCCAGTTCCCTCGGTAAAGCTTCTTCCCATGAGGAGAGTAAGTGCACTCTGCATTTCTCAGCAGGAGAATATTCTGTAAATGGTAGCATCCTTTGTATGGCACTCAGTGGAGAACAACATCTGCAGAAAACAGCATTCACTAGGATCTCAAGGTATCTGTCTCATTGCATTGAAGAATAGTTCTCATCTGCATTGCTGGTAATCCCCAGTTCATTTACATGTTTTGGAAAAAAAAAAAGAGGTCCTGCCATGGATTGATGGAGTACTGAGCAGTCAGAAGCCAGTGTTCTCCATTCTCTGGCAGCAGTTGTGTGCACTCATATCACCATAAGGGCAGACAATGTGTTCCTATGTGCATACATGCTACATTGTATAAGAAGGCTACCACAAATAGCACAGAATGACGAAAAACATCTCCATAATCCATTGTGCTACATGCTTCACATCTCCTCCTCTGATAGTGTCAGCAATGCAGAAAAAAGGAGCGTCTCCAGCATGAAAGGACTGTCAATTTTCATACCCTCCCTCCCTCCCTCTCCAGTGCCTCTAATACCCAGATTGTGTATCAGTTTTGGGTAATCTGAGTTGCATTCAGGGTTTTATCAATCTGCTCCTTGAAGATGGCCATAAAATAACACAAAAAATAAAACTTTCTCATGTCAAGAGTGGAAGGATGTCAGAAGCACTACACTTTATTAATGACATTTCCATTAAATCAACAATTTTGAGACTGAGACAACAAAATTCACAAGATATCTATATCTGTATGTATATATATATATATATATATATATATATATATATATATATATATATATATACATATATATATATATATATATACATATATCAATATAGATATATGGGTATAGATATACAGATATGTTTTTCAGCTGTTAGTGAAGTTTTGAAGGAATGTCGTGAAATGGAAATTGTGGGTACAAAGAAACTTATGTGAAATGTTTTCAACACTGCCATTAAATAAGTAATGTGATTTCTCTTTCATGCAAATACTACATATAGTATTTTGTATAACTTGCCTGAACATATCAAGCAGATTAATTTCAGAGGAATAAAGATATCCTGTTAGAAAGTGAGAAATTCATTTTTTTTGCAGGAAGGCAATTCTGACTGCACTCCTGATAGGTTCATAGGTTCATACTAGGCTATCTGCCCTAGGGCATTTATAAGCCTAGCCAGAGTGTGTGTGGCTTTCACCACCCCTTAGGATGAGAATACTATACCCATTATTTGCTTTGCCTCTGTCCAGCAGTGACACAGAGATGATTCCCGGGGTAAACCTACGATCTCCCATCCACTCGTCAAGATTTCTCTTGAACAGTGTCAGTGAGGGGCTCTGCCTCACATGGACTGGGATTCTGTTCCATAGTGTAGGGAGTCTCTGGATGATGAATCTGTCCCTCCAGCACGTCCTATTTATATCCGTGTTGAAGTTTAAGTCTCTTGCTCTCGTGGCTGTGGTGGATTTGGATTTTTTGAGGTGGAGCATGTCCATTAATTCCGGGTTGGACATGGCCTTGTATGTCAGGCACAGATCACCTCTGAGCAGATGGTATGCGACTGAATAGAGCTGGAGTTTCTTCAGTCGGGCAGCGTATGACATATGTTTGAGCCCCTTTATCCTTTTGGTGAGGAACTTTTGGGGTCTTTCCAACTGCTGCAGGTGTCGGGTAAGGTACATTCTGAATGGGGCGTTGTACTCAATCATTGGTCTGATAAGTGAAGAGTACAGGGGTACAATGACCTCTCCTGATCTGGATGTGAATCCCGTCATGATCAGGTGGGCAATGTAGAAGGTCTTCCTAACCACTTTGGCAATGTGAGTGTCAAAAGAGAGGTTACTGTCAACTTGGGTCCCCAGGTCCCTGATAACTTCTTCCGTGTTTAATGGATTACCACCTATGTGGTAATTAGGGGTTACCTTGCTTTTCCCAAAGGGTATGACTATACATTTTTTGGCATTTAGCTTAAGGCCATGGCTCTGGCACCAGTTGTCCATTTCTATGAGACCTCTCTGGAGGATGTCTGTGTCTGATGGAGTGTCAATTATGGTGCCCAGTTTGCAGTCATCTGCAAATTTTGTCAGCCACAATCCCCCTATGTTTGCCTGCACTTCAGAAAAATAAATGCCGAACAAGAGGGGGCCCAGGACTGAGCCCTGTGGGACACCGCTCGTGACCGGCTTAGAGTCTGACATGGCACCAGCAACTCTAACCCTGTGGGTTCTGTCCTTGAGCCAGTTTGCAACCCATCTTGCGACATATGGGTTTACATCTAAGTTGGTGAGCTTTTCTATGATGCCCGAGTGGGGTATTGTGTCGAACACTTTTGCTAGGTCAAGGTAGGCTGTGTGAACTGCCTTACCCTCATCAATGGCCTTAGTGACTGTTTTGAAAAAGTCGACCAAGTTCAAGAGGCAGGATCTGCCCTTGACAAAGCCAAATTGGGTAGGATCCAGTGTCTGTAGGTCCCCAATGTCTTTATTTATGAGTTCCATTATGATCCTCTCCATAGCCTTGCAGACAAGGCTCATCAAGCTTATGGGGTGGTAATTTCCAGGGTCCATAGAAGCACCGCCTTTGTGGAGTGGGACCACAGTTGCCGTACGCCATTCTTTGGGTACGTATCTTGTAGTAAGGCTAAGATTAAACAGCAGCCTTATGTGTGGGTTTAGTTCCTCATTAGTTCCTCATTGATGTCTTCACACCCTTGCTAGTTTATTTTTTTCACTCAAAAATCATGTGACCTTAGACTGAAAATAATAAAACAGTAAGGTGTGATGTGCATCTCCCATGTTGAAAGTTGAAGGGAAGTGTATCACTCTGAAAAAGCATTGCATGCATATCTGTAGTTAATTTCAGTAATGAATCTGTGATATAGTTGACATAAAATTTATAACATTTTTGGGTGTTGCTTTTTTGTTTCAAACTATGGGACTGAATAGACCAAATTGCACTCAAGTGTAGTGTTTCTATATACATGCATATACATGGAGACTGAGTGAGAGAGAGAGAAATTTGTAAAAGTTAATTACACTGTACTTCATAGAGTTCACTCACAACACATTGTTCACACCTCATATAAATAAGTGTCTGTACCTGCAGACTGCTTGTCTTCAGTCAGAAGCAGTAAGGAATTGTAAAATGGCTACTTACTTTGCAAATGCAAGGAAAAACTATTTTTAATGTTTTACATTACTGCTGTTGTTTTTTTAAATCTCTTTCCTTAACCAAGTCTATAGCTTAACTTAAAAATATTACTCTAGACATCCATCTCCGTATGAACTTCATAACAGTAGTTTTAGGTGGAATATAAATATATGGCAGTGTAATCTTCATCTCTTGCTAATAACCCTTTACTACCAGAAATCTACCATGATTCTTCTTTTTTACTTTTCTACCACTATTGGAGCCCCTATAGTGTATATTATTATTACTATTACAGAAACTATACAATCCCTGGCCACACAGTTCAAACAAACAACCAGCCCACTCCACTACCCATGCCAGCAGAATACTACAACTACATCAGATCATCTATTTACCTTCGATCCAGTACCCATATCCTTTATAACATCTCTTCTTAAAAAACTAAAACCCACTAAGCTAGCAGCTGACCTTCTCCCAGCTGAGTTTCTGCAAAAAGCAGCTGAGGCCATTTCCTATCCCGTCTCCATAATCATAAACCGTACCTTGTCAGAAGCCTTCATCCCCTCCATATGGAAAATGTCCCACATTATTCCTCTCCATAAAGGTGGTAGCTCACTAGAGCTAACCAACTACAGACCTATAACTATACTCTCACCCCTGGCCAAAGTTATGGAAAAGTGTGTCCACAAACAACTGATGGAACACCTCACCAAAAATAAAATTCTAGCTAACTCCCAACATGGCTTCAGGCCAAATCACAGTACCACATCAGCCCTACTATCCTTTTCTAATACCATCAATAACTTCAGAAACAATAATAAACTATCATCTGCTCTTTTCTTAGACCTGTCCAAGGCCTTTGATATGGTGAACCACATTCAACTCCTCCATACATTAAAAAAACTATCACTCAGCAATTCCACGCTGAAATGGTTCCAATCCTACCTGTCCAATAGGCAACAGGCTGTTCTATGGCAGGACAAATTATCTACATGCCTACCTGTTACACTTGGAGTTCCCCAAGGATCTATTCTTGGCCCTCTTCTCTTCACCATCTTTGTTAATGACCTGCCCACAATCACCCCCCATGCCACATGCATTCAATATGCAGATGATTCAACTATCATCAGCACTGCCTCCAACCTGGCAGACCTCACTGCTTCAACCCAAGATACCTTCAACCTAATAGAAAAATGGTTCTCAAGTCGACAACTAGTTCTCAACCCCAACAAAACAAACTACTTACTTTCTCACCCACTAACAAGACTCTTCCCCCCACCTTCTCTATTACATCCTCCAATGGAATCACTATATCACCAGAAGCTTACACAAAGCTATTAGGTGTTACCATTGATAACTCCCTTAAATTTGACACCCATTTCAATCTTACCATCAAAACCGTCAATAAAAGCTTGGCTCTCTCTATAAAGTAAAACACTTTCTCACTCCTCACGCTAAAATTACAATTGCCAGCACACACCTACTATCAACTCTTTTCTATGCCTCCCCTCTTTACAAACCTAAACAAGACAACCCTTAACAAACTTGCTTCTTGTTACAATCACATAGCTAGATTTGCCACAAATTCCACCTTTAGAACGCACCACTGCACTAACTTGAAGCAACTAGGGTGGTTAGAGTTTTCCAGCCAACTCCATTTCAACCAACTCAAAGCGGCTCACCAGATACTGTATCACCCAGAGAAAACACCAGCTCTGAAAAACATCATTCACCCCTATATTAACCTGCAATCTTTACGCTCCTCCAATAAGATCTTAGCTCAAACTACCAAAGCCAATAATTCTGCTGGGGATTCTCTATTCTCAAACTTTGTAGGTAAAATGTGGAACTCCCTACCGACCATGCTCACCTCAGAACCCTCACTCCTACAATTCAAAAAAAGCTTAAACCCCATCTCAATACTCTCTGGCAATGTCCCTGTTCCAAACCTGATTAACCACTATCATTTACCCTTCTCTTACCTCACTATCCTTAACCGCTTTTTAACAAGGCGCCTCGCCTTTGTAACTGACCTATGTTTTTTTTATATGCTGCTGCTGTTTTTTTTTTCCCAAGATGTGATGTATCTTTATATTGTATTTAGAACTCAACTGTCTTCCTTTTTTTGCATTAACAATGTTCATATGTCTGTTATGTACTTGGAGCTTTTCTCCCCGGGCCTCCGCTGAAAATGGACATGTATCCAGTCGGACTCTCCCGGTTAACAAATGTAAAATAAAAATAAATAAAAATAAAATAAAATAAAATTACACTTTTTTCTGCCTGTGATAATCTACTGTATATCCAATCTGAAATCCTTTCTTACTCGGATTCACAATATGCACCTGTGTAACATTGCTGTTTCCCCAGTACTTCTTTATATAGTTCAATAGTACTTTCTTTTTGTCCATATCTTTATGGCCATTTACATTCCATGATAATATTGACAAAGCAGCCATGCTGCTAAAAAGCTTTTACTGAAACATATTGTGCATGATAGTTCTTTTGAATATATGTTTCCATCTTACAGTTTAGATACACACACTGACTGCCAGGCTGACTTTGTATGTCCTTGTTTCTTGTCTTACATTTTCACATGCTTTACATTTTAATAAAAACATGCAGGAAACCAAAAAAAAAAGTTTAAAGCACAGCAGATACATGATGCATACTTTTCAAAAAAGAAGTTTCAATATTCAAAGAGAAGCTAAACTGACAAGTATTTACTAGCTAAGTGTACTAATTAACATATAAGAATGTGCATTCTCACTTACACAGATTATCTGTTCCTATCTCCATTCCCCTTCCAGATGTGAGAAACATATTGAATTCTTTCAGTAAACATATTTTAGCCTTAAGAAAAAGTTCAATGTTTAATACTAAATAAATTAAATTTTGCAGAGTTAGATTAAAAGTATATAACTATTCAGTTCTCACAGTTTACAACTTCATTTCTTACTTTACATTTTAATTTTCACTGAACAGTTTGCCAATATTCCTTTAAATGAAATTACATTGTGCTACTTATATTTCACTCAGAACACACTGTTATCTCATGATTAATTGCCTGCACGTGCAGGTTGCTTTTCTTCAGCCAAAAGCAGGTGTTAATGGAAAAATTGGCTACTTCCTTTATAAGAACATACTACCATGTTATATGTTTTACATCATTTTCTCTTGTGTTTTTTTTAATCTTTTTACTTAAAATTGTCTACAGCTTAAATTAAGAAGAATAAGCTAGATATCCACCTTTATAAAAACACATGAATGTATCTTTTAATGCTTTATAAAATATGATCAATGCACATTTGCATTTCCCAGCAGCCAACAAACACAACAGTATATTCATTTTAACTTGCTTCTGTACAATATTTTTACCTTTTTGCAGTATAAAGCCTAGATATGTTATAGGTGTGAAAAAGTACTTTATTACTTTAATATCATTAGCATAGACAGCTGTGATGGCAGGAGGTACTGTCAGCTATGCCAGGAGAAATAGGGCAGTGGATTTGTAACATATGCCAGCATAACCAGCTGGAATATTGTAAATAATTATATGTCATTTGTATATCAAACTAATTTGTACAGATGCTTGTGCTGAAAATTTGTGAGGTTTGCTTGTGTTAAAACGGATCAACCGTGTGCCCTGTTGGAAGGAAAAGAAATATACATGCATTATTGTAACTGTTTAAATGTATACATTGTAACAATGTATACCGGAAGTGAAGAGGTTAATCTTAATCCACCTGACTTTGCAAAATATTCTTGAAATTAAATTACATTATGGGTTAAGCCATAAAGATGTTATACCACAGTTTTGAATGGAGCCAGAGATGCAATGTCTGTGCTAGAGAATAGCTGGCAGCTCCTGTAGGAAGAGTGAAATGGTTTTATGACTTCCAGCAGCTACACCACATCTGAGCAAAGCTCTGTCTCTGTGTATGGTAAGACATAGGTGCTAAAATCCTGGTAGTTTCTAGTGATGGGGGATAGTGTGGGAAACAGAGTCAGATGACCAGAGGTGTGTGATGTCATTCTGTACATAAATAATGTTTTAATATTAGAGGAGACTGAAGTCTCAGCAGCATTCTGTATTCTCTCTTGGGTCTGACAACAAGAACCACTAACTCATCTTGCCTTGCTCTAGTGTTCTAGTCAGTAAGTAGGAACAGTAATTCTATTAGTCAATCAGGAAATGACTGTGAGACTAGCTAAATACTGTTTTCTATAACTGTGTGAAACTTTCCGTCAGTGTAATTTTAAATATTATCTGTGACTGAAACTCTGGTGTTTACTGTAAATAGATATTTAGTATGTTCCTGTTCTTTTATTATTTATTATTAAATATATTTAAACTTTTCATTGTGGCCAGTCCTTTTTAGAAAATATTTAAGATTTGAGAGTACTTGCATATATTTATTTGGTGTTAACTGACCACTTATGAAAGCCTTGCTGTTTAGTCAACGTTACCATTTGTATTAATATTAATTTCACTCAGTATACCTGGGTACCCTTGTAAGAGCCTTAAAGCAGCTGGTGGGGTTCTGGTGGCAGTGATAACTACCTTATAGTCTGGGCAGATGGGGGCACAGCAGGTGAGTCTTTGCCAGTCTTTCCCAGGGGTGTGTGTGTGTGTGCGCAGATCAAATCTCAAAAAGTGTGTGCATCAGCTGTTTGGAGCAGGGGCACAAAGCACTGGTTTCATAGAGAGGGTGTGGGAGGACTTAGCTTGTAACCCCAGCTAAAGACCCAACTCTGAGCTGTGCCAGTGGGGAGTCTTATTGGGGGACTGGACAAATATATAGGGGAACCAGCCCCCGGACTGAGCATGTTCCCTGGGTGCTCTTAAAGAAAATTGTGCTTGATGCAGAGGGGTCTGCATCTGGAAATACTGAGTGTCAGTGGTGAGGATTCAGGCTCCTTGATTACTGGCCCAGCATGGGAGCATCACAACAGCTATTACTGATAAGCCTTCCCCCACAACATTTAAGATACCTCTGACTCCATATTATTCAAAACTGCTTTACATGATAGCATACAATTTTCATCATGAAAATTTTCTACAGCTATTAATGTTTGTCTTTTTGTCTTTTCCCGGTTAGGGGTCGCCACAGCAGAACTCTGGTCCACTAATAATTGGCAGTAGATTTTTATGGTGCCGAGTTGCCAGCCCAATGCTCAACCTTCAGCGAAGGCACGCCCATTCACGCATATCTTTCGGTGGCCACTCGACTGCAGGGAGGACATGCAGACTCCACACAGAAGGCACTCCAGCCGAGAATCGAACAGGAGAACTTATTGCTGTGAGGCAACAACGCTACCGCTGTACCACCGTGGCTTTTGCAAAAAATATGCTGGTCAAATAAAAGTCACCATTTCTGTGTTCCCAGTTGAATTTCATCTTAGAAAAAACTGTGATAGATATTTGTAATAATTTACCTAAATCTTTTATTTATTGCCATTTTATCCTTTTTATTGTACTTCATACTATATTTTGTTTAAGTTATGGGAGTTTTTCTCACAACCATTCCCTCTGCAAATGGTACACAGTACGAGAAACTACGACCACAACATGTATTTCATGTTGCTAGAACTAGCATACTTATATATATATATATATATATAATATATATATATATATATATATATATATATATATATAATATATATATATATATATATATATATATATATATATATATCCAATATGCATCTCCTTTTTTCTAGATATAAAATATTTATTTTACAAACATGCTGGAAGGTAGTATACATTACATTACAATGACTACTTAACTATGCAGGTCATGAGTTTTCACATGAAACACAAAAATAAAAACTTTCTGATAACATCAATAAATGAAAGTTTCAGTCTTCAGAATGATGCCCTTTCCAACTGTTTATCTGCCCAATTTCAATTGACTTCCAAATCTGAAATATCTAAGGATTGTTCATCTCTATTCCAATAACCTCTTTTATCCTTTATATGACCACAGGGACACCGGAGCTGAACTTGGCAGGCAAAGGATGTAAGGCACTGAAGCTCATTATGGACAGGGTCCTGTCCCAGTCTACTGGAGAAAGCACATGCTCCCTCAGTTACCACTATGAACAGTTTTAGAAATGTGTGTGTGTAAATTTATATGTATGCCCATTGTTTTAGGGCAGTTTTTGCTGCGCTACAATTTCTGTTGGGGAGACAGCTAAAGAAGCCTCTCTGTGCAGCTCTTGACCTTTACAGTTCTGAAAGTCTATTTTGTTGGTACTGGCCGCTCTTGAACATTGCTATATCCGTCTTATACAAACATCTGTGATTCCTTCTCTACAGCATCTCCTCTGTCTCACTGATAACAGAGGTCCTTGGTTCAGCTGCTGGAACAGCTTCTTCAGCTTCAGACTGCAGACTTTTCATTGACTTTTCTATTTTAACTCTCTCCCTTCTTTCCCCATTCTAAGCTACAAATCATAGATGTCATTTTTCCCCTTTTCATTTCAGCATTTCCTTTAATATGTACCAACTTTCAGGTAACAGGTAATGTAGCTAATTTGAGTCATCTGCCCATTAGCAGTTGAGGCTGACAAAGATATAGTCCCTGCAATGGGCTATTTCTATATTCCAAAAATATTAACATTCCCATGGTATTGCTACAGTTCCTTCTTGTAAGATTCTTCACCATTTGGATAGTTTTCTCATACCTGTTAAGACCAAGGATGGTGCAGACTGGATATTTTGTTAAGATTCTACTCATGCACAAATCTTATGAATTCCTGTTTTTTGAACTGTAGACCACGGTGAGCTATGATGACTGTGTCCTCTATCACAAGAAAATATGACATCATAACTGCAGCTGTGTCCATCAGTTTTATCACTTTAGTGAACTGGGAATAACAACTTGCACATTAATGATACAAATCTGTGTCCACTCCAAAATGCTCTTCAATACGAGGACAAACATGGAGTACATCAACAAGCATTTCTTCTGGATTAGAGTTTATGATGTAAACTATATATGGTACAGCCTTGCACTACTTGCTCTATTTCAGTTGGCATTCTGGCAACCATTACTTGCTCTTTCACTGCACCTTATTATTTCCAGATGTTACTCGGGTATTAGAGGTGGAAGGAACACTTAGATTAAATAAACTGGGCATTCATGACCTCCACTGGAGTGTTGGAAACAACTGGCAGAAGTGGGTTCATTTCTGTAGATGAAGTCACTGCTGTGATTAAACAACTCCATGGTGGCAAGGCTCCAGAAGTGGATGGCATCTAGCCAGAAAAGATGAAAGTACTGGATATTGTTGGAGTGTCATAGTAAATGCTCTTATCAATACTGAAATGAAGGCATGAATAATCCATCCTTGAAATGGCAAAGTGGGGTTTGGTCCCCATTTTCATAAAGGGAGGCAGCAAGGCTTGTTCCAGTTATAAAGGGATCAGATTTATTTATTCTTTCTGGGAAAGTATATGCCAGGATGCAGGAAACTCCATCTAACAATCAAGGCTCAGATTCAGGAAAAACAATACAGATTCTGTCCTGGCTAAGGAGCACTGGATTAATTTAGTCTTTGCCTGGATACAGGAGGCATTTGTGGGAGCTTGCCTTTCCCATCCACATATGCTTTTGGACCTGGAGAAAGCATATGAGTGCATATACCAGGATGTTTTGTGGGACATTCTCCAGTAGAGCAGTATTTTAAGCCACTGCTATGTGCTATTCAATCACTGTACCCATATTCTTGAATTAAACTGAACACATTCAAGGTTGGTGTGAGATTTCTCAATGGTGCACCACATCCTCTCGAGTTTGTGATGTTTACTGACACAACAACAAGGTGCAGTAAATGTTTAGTGAGTATCCAGTCTGTGGATAAGATGGCTTCAGATCTGTTGTTTGCAAACACTGTTGTCCTACCTGCCTCTAAGTGACTGATTTATGGCACTCACTGGAGCAGTTCACTGCTGACTGTCAAGCTAGGATGAGAAAGAGCACCTGAAATCAAATGTCATGGTTCTTTCCCCAGAAGACAGGGGAGCTGATTGCTGCTCAACAGGAGAAATTTAAGCATCTTGTGGTTTTGTTTGTGATTAAAGGTAGAGTGGGATTAATCATTCTCCTGTAGGTTAAGGAACAGTTTTCACAATTTGAAAGGCTCTGCACAAAGGCTTTCTAAATAGGCTTTTGTGACGGTTTATAGTCAGTCTTCAGACTAACTTCTATACTATTGACATTCATGAAATTCCTCAGATCTATATATTAACAGCATCTTTTTCTATCAGAATATATCCTTTTTTGTGCCTGTACATGATCATGACCCACTGGTAACTGGTTTATTCTTTTGCGGGTTTGAAGTTTCTGTACCATTCAAACTGCATCTACTTGCAACACAATTGGTTTACTCACATCTTGGTATTCTAAGATGCATAGGTTCATAGGTTGCTACTGGGCTATTGGCCCTAGGGCCTCTACAAGCTTAGCCATAACAATTCCCTGGCTATTTCTTCCCACAGTATTTACTTCCCTGGACACCAGTCTAGCAGGGCGACTGACATGATCCCTGGTGTGAATCTCCCATCCAATCAATATTTTACTTATAGTCACTTTTTTGGTCCATTCAGTGTCCTTTAAAACAGTAATGACAAAGTAGGATTTATGCTTTACAGTTCTCACCGGTTTAACACAGTCAACAAGCTGTCAGTCTTTTTAATTTCCATCTGCTTATAGAATTGCAGTTGTCATATCTAGACTACATCTTGTGGGATTGATGCTTTACAGTTTTCCCATTTAGTCACTAGATTCACTTTGTTGCTGATCTTCTTGATTACTGCAATCTCCCTGTACTCTTCACTGATTCAAGTCCAAGGTAATCTTGATTTTTCTGGTTAGCTGTTGGACTATTTTCTTTCACTCAAACTTTTTTCCTGTGGAATAGTGTTTCTCTCTCTCTCTCTCTCTCTAGTCTGTCTTATTGACAGAATATTGAGAAGCAGATGTTCCTTTATCTTGCTGGCTCACTCTTTGGTAATTTAACATTTTATTTGCTCCATTGCCTGCTCTTCCGTGGTGGTGCAGCGGTTAGCATTGTCACCTCACAGCAAGAGGTTCTCTGATTCGATTCTTTGCTGGAGCACCTTCTGTGTGCAGTCTGCATGTCCTCCCCGCAGTCGAGTGATGTGTAAAGACATGCAGGTAGGTGCGTGCATGAATGGGTGTGCCTTATTTGAAGATTGGGCATCAGGCTGGCACCTTGGCACTGTAAAAATACACTGCCAATCAGTAGCAGACCGGAGTTCCACTGTGGCAACCCCTAACCAGGAAAACCTGAAAGACATTATTTTTTTATTTGCTCCATTGCCTGCTCTTCTTCCAAAACCATCTTGAAGCATCCAGGAAAACATTCTGAACACAGTAGGATATAACAACTGGAATCTCACACATGCAGTTTGACATCCCACGATTGCTGAAATAAACTTGCTTTTCTTTTGCCTGATATGCACTGAATAACCACTTTTTACAAATACTCTGATGTCCCCAATTTTTAATACTTTTCCCTTCTATGATAGTTTTACCAAAAGCAGCTTCTTCTAAGACGTTATCTTTCTTAATATAGATCTTGCCCTCTCAGTTAACAAATCTTGATGTGGAACACCAGTCCAGTTGTTTCTTTCTTTAACATTTGACTTCCAGATAAGTGAACGTATCCAGACACCCTTTTCAGCTATGGCTCAGGCAAAATAGGGAAGACAAAAATACATCAACAGTATCATTCAAGCAAGAATAGATTGCAAATGATAGTCAGAGACATAGGTGCCAATGCAAGCATAGTGTGCAAAGCGATGCAGTAGCAATTAACATGAAACAGAAGATAAAAGGGCTGGAGAACAGAGATCAAATAATAGGGTTAGTAACACAGAAAATACAAATCATTGTTATAGAGAGGAACACATGAATCAGCCACTCCAGGATATATTACATGTTCAATATTTAACAAGTTTCAAAAGGGGGCAAACTTGAATCAATCCCTTCAGGATATATTTTATGTTTAATATTTGCAGTGTGTACAGTAATGAGCCATATGTAATAACTTTAATAAACACTTTTTTCATGAGCAGCAGCTTACCTAAACTTTAAAGTGATTTGACATTGCTTATATCTACATTGGGGCATTTGATGAGTCAAGTGCCCTGATGTATTTACCTGTTTGCCTTTCCTTTCTTTTCTGGGCCATTTTTAAAAACTTCATTTTAACAAATATCATTTTTACCCCTTTGAACCTTCAGCCACATGTAATTTAAAGTTTTTGCCTTGGAAAACACTCTTCTTGGTGGCTATTACCTCAGCCAGAAGAGTATTAGAGTTGCAGGCCTTGCCTTCCAAACCACCTTACCTAATTTTTCATAAGGATATAGTTTCTTTATGCACTAATCCTTCATTTCTTCTTAAGGTATTATCAGAAAGTAATCTAAATCAAGCTATTGAGTTACCAGTGTTCTTCCTAATTACCAGAACAAAGGTGAATACTCCCTGCGTCTTGTGGACATACAAAAACAATTACAGTTCTACTTGCACAGAACTTAAGAATTTAGGAAATCAAATCAACTTTTCATATCCTACTCTGACTAGAAAAGGTCAACCAGTCTCAAAAGTTATATTATCTAGATGGCTCACCTTTTCTGTAGCCTACATCTACAATTCCAAAAACAAGCCTCTCCCCTTCCCTGTTAAAGCACACTCCACCAGATTAGTAGCAGCATCAGCAGCTTTTCAAGCAAGGTTACCCTGGGACAATATCTGTGCTGCAGTGACATGGGCTAAATCACATACCTTTATTACTTATTTGAAAGTGGATTTGGCCTCCAGGAGTAGAGCTTAGTTTGGTTCTATGCTTCTGAGGAATATTCTCCCATGAGCCACACAGGAATTTGGTTGCTGGGGAAGCGGTCTCATCAGTGAGAATAAAGGCGAGATTGACAACAACACATAAAGAAGTTATGTACTTACCATAAGGTTCCATGTGTGTTGTCCATCTTGACCTTTATTCTCACAACCCACCTTCCATGCTCCCTTCCAGAATTCCTGGAAAACCAAGTGGAGATTTGTTTTATGGATATCCACAGCCTCAGAGATACTGACATTGTTCTAGAAAGAGACTATAGTTAATGTCTTAGTCATTACCAACATGAGTGACTGGTGTTACACACCTGAAGTCAACTCCTCATTGGTCAGATCCGACCATAAGCTAATCACCCTTGATATCCACATCCCGCCCCCACCCCCCATTAAGGAAACTACAGGAAAACATTTCTCCAAAGCCAACTTCATGCTTCTTAAGACAGAAGTGGTGAACTTCATGACACCCATGCAGATGGACAATACAGTTACGACTGCTGAATCCTACACAGATGCACTGTATAAGCACTTACACGAGTGCATGGATCGTGCTATCCCAAACAGAACCAAGACGCCATCCACCAAAAAAGGAAGACAATCTGGTGGTCCCCTGCCATAAACAAACTGTACAACAGATGGAAGAAACTGTTGCAAACGAGAGTAAAATCCCATGAGTGGAGGAGCTCCCTGGTCAGCCTCAGTAAGAAGCTGAGATACCTTATAAGATCCTCCAAAGCTAGCTACGAAAACAAAATTGCCACTGATTCTAAGGATAACCACAAAGCATTCTATAGCTATGTCAAGAATCTCAATGTCAACACCCAGATCTGCTCTGAGTTACAGCACAACGGCACGAAAATTACAGAACCAACTGATATTGCCAACATCATGGCAGATAAGTTTAGTGCTAACTTTACCCCCCCCCCCCCAAGGACCCATATCTATACAGGAAGAATGCAGAATCCCTGTAATCACAACTACGCAGGTAAAAGCTGCACTCTCTAAAGCCAAAAACACAGCATCCATGGGAACGGACAACATCCCAGGCTGCATTTTACATGAACTTCAGAATGAACTGGCTCCCCACCCAAGCACCATGTTCAATCATAGCCTCACATCAGGCTTTGTGCCCACTGAATGGCGTACAGCAACAGTTATCCCACTCCACAAAGGGGGAGCCACCACTGATCCTGGGAACTATCACCCTATTAGCCTGACGAGCCTGGTCTGCAAGCCCATGGAACGTATCATCATGGAACTCATAAACAAAGTCATTGCTAACCTCCAAACTCTGGATCCCACCCAGTTAGGGTTTGTGAAAGGCAGATCATGCCTCCTGAACCTGATGGACTTCTTTGAGGCAGTCACCAAAGCCGTAGATGAGGGTAACATGGTTCACACAGCCTAGCTTGACCTCACCAAGGCTTTCGACACCATCCTCCATTCTGGAATTATAGCTAAACTCACTAAACTAGGTATAAATCCCTACATCACAAGATGGGTTGCCAACTGGCTCACTGACAGAACCCACACTGTAAAAGTTACACACTCCAAATCTGACCTCAAACCAGTGACAAGTGGAGTACCACAGGGTTCAGTCCTGGGACCTCTCCTGTTAGTCTGTACTTCAGAGAAGTAGATACCAAACACAGAAGACCTCTGGCTAATGAAGTTCACAGATGACTGCAAACTAGGAGCCATAGTAGAGTCCCTAAATGATGTGGAAATCCTACAGAAGGGCCTCGCTGAGACAGATGCCTGGTGTTAGAACCATGGCCTCAACCTCAATGCCAAAAAGTGCACTGTCATCCCCTTTGGTAAAAACTCTGTACCCATGAACTACTACATAGACAGCAGTCTACTTAACACCGAATGTGTGACAAGAGACCTTGTGACCCAGGTGGACAGTAGTCTGTCCTTTGATAGTCACATCACCACAGTAGTCAGGAAGTCCTCCTACATGGCACACCTCATCATAAAAGGGTTCTCATCCAGGAAAAAAGAGGTCATTGTTCCCTCTACTCGACACTCATTAGACCCATTATAGAGTACAGTGCCCCTTTTGGAATGTACCTCACAAGACATCTGCAGCAGCTGGAAAGGCCACAGAAGTACCTCACAAAGAGGATTACTGGCCTCAAACAGATGCCCTACACTGACCGTCTCAAAAAACTCCAGCTTTACTCCATAGCATATCGCCTACTCTGAGGTGATCTCAGCCTAACATATAAAGCTATGTCAAACCCAGAGCTGTTGGACATGCTACACCTAAAGAAATCCCAACCCCTCTGAGCTACACGCTCTAGGGACCTAAACCTTGTTGCCACAATAAAAAGGACATGCTGAAGGGATAGATTCCTGTCCCAGAGACTTCCCATACTCTGGAACAGGCTACCCATCTATGTCAAGCAAAGTTCTTCATTAGCACTCGTCAAGAATATCTTGATGAGTGGATGGGAAATAGGAAATACACCCTGGAGATCACTTCTGTGTCTCTGCTCGACAGTGGCATAGTAAAATAACTTTCTTGGGCGATGTAAGCCAGGGAACCTTGTTGGCTAGGCTTACGTAGGCCCTTGGGCCGATAGCCTAGTACCTACCTATGAGCCTATGAATAGATTAGTTTTTCTTTCTGGGTTGGCAAACAAGGTCTGAGGAAGTTGGGGAACTGCATTATGGCTAGGGAAGGAGGCCCCAAGGTTTGCTGAAGACCTTGGGCTTTTGGGAAGACCGAGATCGATCTGATCCCCCCATCAGTGAGAATAATGATTGAGATGGATAAACACACATGGAACGTTATGGTAAGTACATAACTTCTTTTTTTGGAACATCTGCAAATAACGTTAATAAAACTAATATAGTCCACTGCTTCCATTTTCTTTGGTATAGAAAAAAAGGATTGCACTGTGGGCTCTATCTACTAATGCTACTATTTTTAGAAATAGTTCTTGAGAAGCCTCATGTTCAACCAGTCTTTTCTCTGTTTCAGTCTCTGATTTCTGCAGTTTTATCAACTTGTCTGAATATCTACTTAAAGCTTATTTTATTTTTCCAGCCTTTGCATCTGGCTTTATATATTCATCTAATGCCCTGCTTAATCTCTGTGTGCATTTGATTTATTATTCCTTTAAGGTACTGGAAGCAATATCCTGTACTAAAGCTGCAAACTTAACTTTTTTTATGTGCTGAGCAGCTGTAAGGTTCTTCCCAACCAGAGCCGGTTTCTTCTTTTCCAGTCACTTTCCCTTACAATTTACAAATGTATCCTTTCTGGTATGTAGACAGTGTAATTACTAGACAGTAACTAATTTTACCAAAAAATAGAAGTTATGTTCTTACCATAACGTTCCATGTTAGTTGTCTTCTTCTCGCCTTCTTCTTGCTGGATGGGTTCGGGCGACCTGCGGCTCAAATTCAACACTCTAAAAGCTCGAGAGTTGGTTCCACCGGCTCGAGGCTCCCCTTATATCCCACAATGCTAGGCGAGAGTTACCTCAGATCTCGTTTGTAAGCTAACCCAGCTTATATCAATAACAGTATAACTGTAAATAGAATCCACCTCTAACAGCAGGAAGAAAAGGGAGACCTACATCCTGAAATAAGAAATATGCACAATAGCATATGACTAAGAAAGAGGTGGTAGAAAGAGGTCACGATCACAACTCCTGTAGGTCTGTCCAGGCCAGGGGAAGGAGGGTGGGGCCTAAGAAGAAGGCGAGAAGACAACTAACATGGAGCGTTATGGTAAGAACATAACTTCTATATGTTAAGTTGTCTATCTCTTCATTCTTGCTGGATGGGACCGCGTCCTAGCACCTTGTCCTGGGTGGCCTAACGGAACAGACTCCTGAGAACAGTGGAACCAAAATTAGCTCTATGCCTAGAAGCTAAATCCAACTTATAATGGGAAATAAAAGTGTGAGGAGTAGCCCAAGTAGCCGCTGCACAAATGGTGTCAATAGGCAGTCTGTCTTGGAAGGCTAAAGAAGTAGCCAAAGCTCTGGTGGAATGGGCTTTAGGTTTATTAGGCAGTTTTTGGTGTCTAATCTCATAAACAAGGGTAATCAGAGACGTTAGCCATCTAGATAATGATACCTTTGAAACTGGAAGTCCTTTTCTGCTTTCCATAGGAGACAAACAGCTGATCAGATTTTCTGAATTGTTTCGTCCTGTCCAAGTAGTACCTTAATTGACGATGAACATCCAGGCAGTGTAATTTTTGTTCAGACCTATTGGAATACTCTGGGAAAAAGACAGGGAGGTCAATGCTTTGGTTTAGATTTGATGTTGAAACCACCTTAGGCAAAAGGACGGGTTAGTTCAGAAGGAAACTCTGTCCTTATGGAACAAAAGATAAGGAGAACGACAACTGAGTGCTTGAAGTTCTGAAATTCTTCTAGCTGATGTGATAGCCACCAGAAAGAGAGTTTTCCATGATAATAATTTCAAGGAACATGAAGCTGCAGGTTCGAAGGGGGAAAGAATCAAAGAAGCAAGAACTAAATTTAGGTCCCAAGGAGAAGGAGGATTTCTTATAGGAGGTCTGAGAAGAAAAACTCCTTTCAAAAAGGCTTTGCAGAGTTTGTGGGACATTAGGGCAGATTCAGAAATACCCACATGGAAATTAGAAATAGCTGCCAATTGAACCTTAAGAGTAGATGGAGATGAACCTGCATGGAAGAGTTCAGCTAGAAAATCAAGGACTAGTTGGATGGAAGCGGTGAAAGGATCTATGTCCTTTCCTTGTGCCCAATATGAGAAGCGTTTCCACTTACTCAAATAAATCTTTTGAGTGGAAGATTTATGGGAAGCTATCAATATATCTCTAACAGAGTGAGATAATTGAGGAAGCCTGGCTACGGTTGGAACTGGAGGAACCAAGCAGTGAGGTTCAGAGAGGGAGGGCGATGAAACTGACCCGACTGATGGATCAAAAGATCTGGAACTAGGTCCAGATTCCACGGTCGCTCCAAAAGAAATCGATGTAGAAAGTTGAACCACACTTGTCGAGGCCAGTAAGGAGCAATGAGGATCAATGAGGCCTTCTGAGCGATAGCTTTCTGTATTACTTGAGAGATCAGTGGGAAAGGAGGAAATGCATACAGAAGTCCCGGGCCAAACTTGGACTAGAGCGTCTCTGCTGGGTTGGCCTGGTAAAGGGAATAGAGTGAAGTATTCTCTGCACTTGCTGTTTTGGGGAGTAGCAAAAAGATCGCAGCAAGGCTGACCCCACTTGAGAAATATCTCTCTCACTACAGAGTCTTTCAGAGACCACTCGTGAGGCATGAGTATAGCTCTGCTCAACTTGTCCGCAATGTGATTGGACTTCCCGGGGATGTGCGTTGCTATCAGAAAACGCTGAGAAGAAATCGCCCATTGCCACAGTCTGAGTGCTTCTCGACACAGGGGTATGATCTGGTTCCGCCTTGTTTGTTGATGTACCACACTACAGACATATTGTCTGTCTGGATTGCAATCGTTCCCAAGGGAAGAGAGTCTTGAAGGGCTTGCAACGCTAAAAGCACTGCTCTCATCTCCAGAACATTTATGTGCAAGTGGCATTCGTTTGGTTGCCATGTGCCCTGGACTGTCCTGCCCTGATAATGCCCCCACCCGATCAGGGAGGCATCCGTTGTCAGAGTAGCAACCGGAGGAGGTGGAACAAATGGTCTTCCCAACAGGAGCTGGGAAGACATCCACCACATGAGATGCTTTTTGTACGCGTGATCATAATGGTGTGAGACATTGGAAGTTCCTGGTATGACCATTGAGAAAAAGCATCCACTGAAGGATCCGCATGTGGTATCTGGCCAATGGGAGGAGAGGTATGGCCGCTGCCATGATTCCCAACACCTTTAGAACTAACCTGGCTTTGGCTCTGTTGTTGTTGAGAAGAAGTGACACCAATTTGTGAATGTCTGATATCCTTTGGTTCGGCGTTGCAGACATGTTTATAGTATCTAAATTTGCCTATGTAGGTAATAGCGACAAGGCGACAAAACAGACTTTTCGCAATTTATTGAAATACCCAGTTTTTGACAAACGCGAAAAGTATAATCTCTGGCCCTTAGAAGGAGATGCTTGGTAGGAGCTGTGAGAAGCCAGTCGTCCAAATATGGAAACACCTGGAATCCTTGTCGTCTCAGGTGAGAAGCTACCACTGCCATGCATTTGGTAAACACCCGGGGGGCAGTGGTGAGACCAAAGGGCAGGGCCCTGAATTGAAAATGACTGGTTCCCAGCCTGAAGCGGAGGAATCTTCTGGAGCGTCTGTTCATTTTTATGTGATAGTACGCATCCTGAAGGTCTATAGAGCACATCCAGTTTCCTTTTCCCAATAGGGGAAGAATGGATTGCAGCGTGACCATCCGAAATCTTGTTTTCTTGACTGATCTGTTCAAGATACTGAGATCCAAAATTGGTCTCCAGTCCCCTGTTTTCTTTGGAACTAAAAGAACCTTGAGTAGATTCCGGATCCTTGTTGGTCTGCTGACACTGGCTGAATTGCTCTTTTGCAAGCAGTTTTGAAATTTCCAAAGCTGCTATATCCCTTTGAGCGGGTGGAACATCTGGAAGGGATTTTTGACTGATTTGGAAAGCGAAGAAAGGGGATAGAATAGCCTTGAATGATGGACTGTACCCATTTGTCTTGAGTCAGGGATAGCCAGGCTTCTGGGTACAGTGACAATCTTCCCCGACTGCCTCCGAAGATGGGCAGTCGGGCAACACCTCAGGGATGCTGAAAGGGCTTGTCAGGAAAGGCTTCCCGATTGCCCTGGTTCTGGACCCCCTGCCCCTAGGGCGGCGTCTACCATTGTTATTCCCACCTCTGCCTCTGGTAGGAAAACGACTCTGTCGTCAGGCTAAGTCCCTTGAGATTGTTTACGGAACCACATCTTTCCACCCTTCTGGCCTTTGGGGTAAGGCCTAGAAGGAGTCAACGGACTCCGGCGGCAGAAAGGGTCTTGCCATCAGTCTCGCACCTAGTCAGGGTTTCTTTCACTTGAGGACCAAAAGAGATGATCCATCAAAGGGAGTTCGTGAAAGACGTCTTGAAAGGTTCCGCAAAGTTGCATAGCCGCATCCAGGCGTGCCTACGTAAGGCTACCCTGTTCCTCGGCTCTGCTCGCTCCATCGGCCGCATAAGAGAGGCGCATGGAGGAGTTGGAAATGGAATTAAGGATAGCCAGCTGCGTGTTCATTTTCTCTTGGAAACCCTCAGCTGTAGGGTCCTTCAACATTTCACTCGCCTTGATCAAGTCCCTTTGAAGACGAGTGAAATGGCACAGGTAATTCAGCGACGCATGGTAAATGTCGCTGAGGAGAACATCCGCTTCCGTACCTATCCATGGACCTAGATTCCTTGTTAGGTGGATGGACAGGCACTGAAGGATCAGCCAGTTCCTTCTTTGTGGCGGCAGCTACCACCATAGCATCCACAGAAACTCCTTTTGATAAAAATTGCTTGTCTGATGGAGCTGTGATGAATTTGGAGGGTCTCCTGGGAGTGGGGTCCACTGAATCAGGAGCCGTCCATGCCTTCTTAGCAACCACCTGCATGAGGGGGTCAAGGGGGACACCCAGGAGGTGTAAGGACGAGAGCCAAACGCCTCAAGATACAGAGATTGTTCCTCCGAAGGGTTGAGGGCTGGCCAATTTCCCCTCTGTTTAAGGATCTCCAGAATGTCTGCAAATGAGACATCTTCAGAAGGGGAACGGGGGGGAACCCTCAGAATCATCCAGATCTGTGTCCGATGTGATAGACTCAGGTGAGTCAATGTGCTTCCTCTTGCACTTCCTCTTCCGAGGGGCTCTTCTGCCAAATCAGGAGAGGCCTCGGAAGAGGATGAAATCCCAAAGGGGCTCCTGAGGAGCTGGCTCTCTGCGGTCCGGGATGAGGGAGTGAGTCGACTTACCCTGAGGCAGCATAGAGGAGGGGCTGACGGAGCCGACTGTGGAGTAGAGCCAGGCTCTAACACACTCCGCATGACCTCAAAAGCACCCCTGTCAGGCAGAGCCAGAGGTCCCCGCTCCGAGGAGCTAAGGACCCCTCGCACCGACAGTGATGGCTCCGAGGCCGATGTCAGAGCCGAACTCACCAGCGAAGCACCGAGAGGGAGAGGGGGTCGGACAAGGGTCGATGCCACTCACCCCTCGAGCCGGAGGGAGGTCGGCGCCGAGATTCCTCCACGGAAGAAAGCGGGCGGGCCGGAATGAAGACAATTGTCTCAGCTCGAAGTGACCACAGTCTCGGTTCGAACGAACTCAAAAGAGTCGAAGGAGGAAAGAGTTGATGGACGGGGCAGGCACCGACTGATGAGTCGGGCTCTGAAGCATCTGGGCTAGTGCCTCGGACTTAAGTAGTCGACTCACCACCCTCTGAAGGTCATGATCGGAAAGCCTCGATGACCTAGAGGAATGAGACCTTTGGCTCCGTTCAGACAGCAGGGAGATCCTGGAGCCGAATGAACGGAGCCAGGAGAAGCTGACCTAGCGCTCTTTTTGGTTGTCGGGTGCGAAGATCTTGTCGGAGCCGAATCGATAACCTTGGCTCTGGCCGGAGCCGAGGAAGCCACAGAAACTGTGGACTGAGTCTTATCGGCTCCAGCCGGAGCCGATAAAGGCAAAGGTTGAACAACCTGAGGTCTCGGCTCAGAAGCCGGGCCGAAGACCTCGATGCCTTAGAGGGCTTCCCTGTTGAAACTGACAGGGAATCCTCTGGTTTTAACAAGCCTCTCAGAATCAACTTGTTTTTTCTCTCCTGCAGGTCCCTGGGGCTGAAGCCATGGCACACAGCACAGGAGTCCTGCAGGTGCCAAAACCACAAAGGCTAGACACAAGAAGTGTGGCGTCTGTCAGAGACATTTTCTGACAGCACGCATCACACTTCTTGAATCAAGACCTTTGCTTCCTTTGACATTATCCTAACTGACAGGTGTACACTAACACACACCCAAACACACAGTTATACCCTGTCAGAAAAAATTATTAATACTAAAAATAATTAACAATTTTAGTATAAATACTAGTAATTAAGCTCAAAAAGTTAAAGTAACTACACAAACACACTAGGGAAGGAAGGCCAAAGGCCCAAGGGAAGAACCAACGGTTCTTTTAATAAGAAACGGGAAAAATATTCGGGATAAAGATCTATATCCTACACTAATTTAGGAAGAATTAAAGTTAAAGGGGAAAAAGAGTAACTTTTGTATAAAAAGCTAACACTCACCAGGAACCGGTAGAAGCAACCAACCTCGAGCTGTAGCGGCAAGCGAGATCTGAGGTAACTCGCCTAGCATTGTGGGATATAGGGGAGCCTCGAGCGGTGGAACCAACTCTCGAGCTTTTAGAGGAGGCCGAGGGGGCAAGGTCGGCTCGAACCCATCCAGCAAGAATGAAGGCGAGATAGACAACTTAACATCTGATAATTCTTTCTAGCTTTTCAACAGTTTCTCAGTTTTCACACTGGAAATATATAATCTTCATGTTGCTCTGTAAGTAGCCATCTTGGAAATCCTGAGATAATGAGTATACCATCCTCTTCCCCAATTTGGTATGTTTCTTACTTTCTCCATGTAATAATTTTGTGAGTGAAAAAAGTCCCCAGTAGTCCAATTAAATTGCTGGAACTGGGATAAAAAAATTGGTAAAAACTTGGGATGCCAAATAAAAAAAATGAATACTTATCTTTGCTGTCCACAAAGCAAGAAAGGGTGATTTTCCAAATCTAGCCGATTGAAGATCCTGGGAGAATGGACTGATCCCTTTTTGTTCAAAGAGGAAAGGGTTTTGAAAGAACTTAAAAATATGAATGGTACATAAAACAATCAGCTCTGGCAAGATCCACTGTGGGAATGTGCAAGACCTAAGGAGAGAGAGAGAGGGAAAAAAAAGATCACAGAGGCTGTGGACAGTGGACACTTGGTGAAGACTGCTTATCTCAATTTGGCCAAAGCTACTGTCACTAGTCCTCATGCTGGTATTCTTAAATATTTAGATAAACTTATTGTAAACTTCTGTGTTAGTCAGTGGATTTCAAATTGACTATCCAACAAATCTCAGGTTGTGAAAGTTGCTGGTACCTTCTCTGAACATAAAGTGGTTGACCAAGTCTGTTGATGACTGCAAGCTGGCACTGGTACACATTCATCCACTGATACCAAACAGCTCCAGCAAACAGCTGGGACATGCACATACCTCAAAAACACCTGTTTATTTCCCCATTTTCTACATGGGATTCCAGTGCCATGTCAACTGTCACCAGTTCTGTGTTTTCAGTGCCACTCTCCTACCTTCTTTGAAAATCATTCCTGAACATCAGAGGTCTTCTCTCTCACAATCCATTCACCTCTTTCCTGGATGCTCTTGTGTCCTCTTGCCTTCTTCCTGCATTTCACAAATCTTCAGAATATTGTTATCTGCTGTCCTGCACATGTGCTTCAACAACCTTTATCTGTTCTCTTTGACCTTCTCTGCAATTGGAGTTACTTGGGCCTCTGCTTGGATGTTTTTAGTTCTTTTTCTGTCTCACAGTGTGCATCCTAACACCCATCTCAGGTGCTTCATCTCCCTCACCTCCAGCTTCCTCAATTGCTCTGTCTTTACTGCTCAGCTTGCTGTACTATACAGTAGTACTGTTCAAACCAAAGGGTAAAATGGTCGCACAGACAAACCATTCAGTAAAAACTTCAAGAAATACCCAGCCAAATTAGAGTTTTCACTGTGTAATACCTTAGACCTACTATAGTGGAATGACCCCTTAAGGACATACCAGTGTTTCAGCTACGTGGCTTCTGAATGCCCATGATGTTTTACTTTTTATGCCTTTATAATTACATTTTGGCCCATAAAGCCAAACCCAACTAACTACAGACATTTTTGACCATGTCAGTACAGCATAACTGAATTGTTTGGCTGTACTTTAGAAACATAGACCTTAAAATCAAGCATTATTAAGCTTTATTGGCCTTGTTTCCCATGTTACCACACAGAGAGAAGAAACACACTACACAATATGATGTTCTAAGTGTTATTTTATTGATTTATAAATCACAAAGTACAATGCAGCTTACCATACACATGTACGCACATATAAAACTCCATATGCTTCACTCAAAGTTTCTACTAATTACTTTAATGTTAGTTATGTTCCCTAAAAATGTCATGTACTATATTTTATTATGCTATGTCCTCAATATATTGTTTTACTGTGATTTATCCACTGTGTTGTTTGTTTTACTGTGCTTTATCTACTGTTTTGTAATTTTACAATTTTGTGGAGCTTTTCTTCCTGGACCTCTGCTGAAAAGGGCACCTGCCCAGTTGGACTTTGCCAGGTTAATAAATATCAAATAAATAAAAATAAACAAACACGTAGACCAAAAAAAAAGACAAGATTTTCCAGGAAAGGGAACTGATGGTAAAGAATAAACACAATTTGATATGTGTGTACCAGTATTTCTATTAAGGAAGTAATTCTTATACAAATCAAAGATAGACTGCCACTGAGGATTGGTTCACATGTTATAGTAATAATATATCTATGTTAAATTAATCAGAGCCAAGAGAGCCATGTTTAGACTTTACGGAACTGATTTCATTCCAATGTAGTAAATGTTACCAATCATAGGAAAAGAGACAGCCATCAGTTTGCATCTACATAGAAAATGCTTTGGCTTATATATGAATGCTATTTGCAGGTTACTTGACAACATTATCTTGAGTAGAAGCCTGCAGTCTGCATTTCATGATTTTATTCAACAGATGTCAGCAGTTTGCTGGATGCTCAAAATAAAACACACTTTGTATTCTCAAAGACTTACAATAAATAACTTTTGGTTGTCTAAACTTTACTGTTTAATAACTACAGCTAAATCAAGCTCTCGCTGGTTCACAGAATTGATTAGAAAAGTTGTAGAATCTTTAGAGAATTTCAGTAAAATTTCAGAGTGGATATTGGGTACCTTTTTGTTGTGCCATGCAATGTACAGTAGAATCACTCCAGTGAATGCAGCTGCAATAATGGTTATGAAAATGCCGGTAAACCACATACTTCCAAATGGAAACATTCCAACAATCGAGTAGATATTTGCCCACATAGTCAGGTAACATGCCTGTGAAATATTGATGACGATTAATAAGCTGGAGTTGGGAATCATTCAGGGAAAGTTGTTATAACATTATTGAATGGTAAGGGTACTGCTTCAAGACATAAACATTTATGACAGGGTGCTGAAGGTTCACAAATGATAGCTACATATGTCCATGAACAAAAAATACACACAGAAGCAAGATGTTCTTCGTCTTCCATTGCTGCAGTCCTAACAATTGGGTATAGTCCGCATCCAGTCGGCCCGAATACCGCCAGAGTAGGAAGACGTCGTCACTGGCGATAGACTGACGCGTCAGTACGTCAGAAGTACACATGACCGCGCCCTATCTCTAGTCTTCTTTTTGCCCGCGTGGTCCGATGCAGAAGCGTTTTTGCAAGTGCAGGTTGGTTTGAGATATTTCCGAAAACCGGGTTTTCAGACCGAATCAGTTGGCTAGGGCAATTTCGTTGGGGAACATTTTGGTTTTTCTGTTTCAGTATTTAACCGGATGTCAGAAAGTGAATAACTGTATGGAAACAGATACAGATATATGATTTGGATATACTTGTTTGTGTATTTTTTTGTTTAGGAGTTGGCGACGACGTTGTTGGTTGCCGCTCTTGTGCTAGTTTAACAAGGTTTTAATTAAGAGGAGGTTAGACTGTTTAGGGTTAGTGTTTGGGAAAATTAGTAAAATGCCCGGGCCGCCGGATGTTCGGGAACACCCGACACATTCAGGAAAACAGGGGACAAAGGTTGAAGTTTCAGGGTTGGTGAACCGCAGTTAGGGGCGCCGGTTCTTAGGGAGGCTCAGTGGGAGAGCCAGGTTTTGCCAGAGTTTCTATGGAGTCTCCGGCATGTCCGAGGCAGGCCAGGCTGAAGGGGCTCTCTCAAGGGCCTATCCCTCTTGTCCCTTGTCCCACAGTAGTTCCCTTCTGTTGCTAAAGCTTTTAGAGGTAGGCCAATTTCAGCTTCAGTGGGGGGGCCTAGCTTTCTTTTTCTGGTTCTGTACCTAATATATATGCTTAAATGGCAGAAGATTTGATTACTATATGATTAGGGGTTCCCCCCCTCCTGCTAAGAGGCCTAGGTGGAGCCGAGAGTGCTTGTTTTGAACACTGTTCAGAGGCTTGAGTCCTCTCTCTATGATGATTGGGAGTATCCTTATTCTGATTCTGATGTGGATGATGCCACTCCTTGCGGCTTCTCCTCCTGGAGGATTTTTCATTTTCAGACTCTGATTCATCATGAGGGGACTTTGGGGAGGCCATGATTCCAGGAAGAGGCTTAGGGAATTCTTTACTTACCCCAGCATAGGCCCTTAGCTATATACCTGTTGTTGACTGGTGGGAAGATGTTTTGCAGAGGCTTCCTGAACCCTGATTCTTTGCCCTCCTGCTCCTGTTAAACCTGATAGGTACTATATAGGGTGCCTGAAGCATGGGCATTTGTAAGAGTGACACTGTCATTCCCATAATACCTTGCCTTCAAGGGGAATTTTGTGGTGGGCTCAGGAATGTCACCTAAACAAGGAGACTCTCTGACCCGCCAGGCGCAGTCAGATTAACGACAGATGCCTCGGACATATTGCTTTGGGGAGAGCCATCTTGCTGGAAAGTGATAACAAGAAGCCTGCCCGCCAGACTACACTACATATATATCAACATGAAGGAGATGCAGCGCAGTCCAGTTCGCTTTTTTTTTTCAAGGAGTTACTTCTTCCAGGACCAGGACAGGTATCAGACAACACAACAACTGCACGTGGCAATGGGTACATCAACAAGCAAGATTCTTACATTCTCTTCAGGCAAGCAATGATTTTACTTGATTGACGGTCATCTGCTCAATGTCAAGCTTCACACTCTCATCTCTAACAGCCTGGCATATTCTGTTGAAACACAGCAGGTCTCAACTTCCTCAACAAGTTTTTTATGTGATATGGAAGCTAGAGCGACCTAGTACAAGGAGGAGAGAGGTGCAAAATGGAAGAGATTTTTATTTTGGAGTGCAGCAAGGAAGGGAATTTTTCTGGAGCTGAATTTGAGCAGTTTCTTAGAGGGCAAGAATATATAAGACCCCCACGAGAGCTCTACCTCTCCTTTCTGGGGATCTTTTGTTTGTGTTGGAAAAACTTACTCTGCAACCTTGAGCCACGCGGCTAGAAATAAAAGACTGAGGATAGGGCCTTGATGATTGCGTTAGTACCCTGACGACTGACGTCACGCGCCAATGCGCCAACGACGGCGCCCAGCTCTATGGTTCTGGTATTCCTGATGGACTGGATCTATACCCAATTGTTAGGACTGTTATAACTGACTGGCTAACACAGTAAGGTTAACAGGCGATAGCTACATATGTTCATAAACAGAAAATACACACATAGCAGCAGTTTATAACTGAATGGCAAACATTGCAAGGTTAACAGGTGATAGCTACATATTTTCACGATGAGAAAATGCATACACAACAGTTTGGAAGTGACTGGTTAACACTGTAATGTTAATAGGGTATAGTTACACATGTCCATGAACAAGAAAATGAACATACACCTGCAGTTTAGAACTGAGTGGTTAACACAGTGTACTCATTTCCGTGTCAGCTGAATAAGATGTAGATAGTAGGTAGTTAACAGCCTTAATAATTATGTCATTCATCTGACTTACCTTATGATTACCTGGGAAATGACTGCAGAATAGTTTTCTGTCGTCTTTGTATAGGCAACATAAGAAATGTGTAAATTTCCCATAAAAAAGCACGACTATTCTATCATACTGTCTTTGATTGTGCAGTTCTTTATTAATTTGATTAGGTCAGTGAGTCAAACATCAGTGGACATGGGCACATATTTATTCTTATAATAAACCTCATCTGGATGCTATAAGTAGACAATTACTTATGTTTTGAAACATTTAGCATAACAGGAAGCCTTCGATGTTATTAATCACAGGTATAGTTATTAAATGATAAAAGTAAAAAACACAACTCAAGAGTCACATAATAGTTGCATAGAGGGTACAAACAGAAAGACACGTGAGCTATCAGAAACATATACACAGGGGCGTGGCCAAGGATGAACACAGGATAGCAGCAGATTTCTTCAGCTCCACCAATTTCATTACACTGACAGGAATTAATTACTTAAAAAATTAATTTTTGAAGTAATTTTCTTTCTAAATATGTTTGTTTTATATAGTTCTTGAACTATATCTAAAAAAGAAAGGAAATCTTAACAATATTCCTGTCAGAAATCAATTTGGAAATTTTCCTGTCAGTTTATCAGTCTGAAATGAGTTCCAGTAAGACAAATTCTCAAGACTCCAGCATCAAGAAAGAACTTCAGTCTCTGATAATTATAATCCAGCAACTTACTGCTAAGATGGATAAAATGGATACTAAAATAGACACCTTCATAGAAAAAAATACAAAACAAATAGACTTGTTACATATAGACCTGCAACAACAGAAGATCCAGATGACAGGCATAGAAGAAGCTGTGAATGACATGGAAAATAGAATACAAGAAGAGGAAATCAACATTGAGTTTCTGCTGAAACAAAATACACATTTACAAACAAAGCTGGATGACCTGGAAAATAGATCTAGGCGCAATAACATTAGGATTTTTGGACTGCCAGAAAATATTGAAGGTAACAATATTACTTATTTTTTAACAACATGGCTCCCTAAAACTTTAGACTTACCAGAAGCATTCTCTTTTGGTATCGTAAGAGCACATAGATCTATAGCTAATACTAACTCTAACAAAAAATATCCTAGATCAGTTATAGTTAGATTTCTATCACCTTTTGATAAAGAGATGGTTCTTAAATCTGCTTGGGCTAAAGCTCCTGTTAAGATTAATGAGACAACTGTGCGTTTTGACAATGACTATTCTTCCATGGTAATAGCTAAAAGAAAAGTTTTTCTGCCACTAATAAGGGAGCTTAAAAAAGCACAGTTTAAAACATACCTTCTGTTTCCTGCCAAGCTTAAAATCTTCATTCCTGATGGTCCTAAAATTTTCGATGACTTAGACTCTGCTTTGTTGTTTATCAAAAAAATAAGATTTTGGATAAAATAGAGGAAATGGAATGGGCTAGTCCTTCATTAAAGAGACTGGCAACTGAAACTTCGTGGAAGACTTCAGAGAAGAAGAAGAGACTAAAAAACAAATGATTTGTTCTATGTTTTTTTTTCTCTCATCATTTTATTTCATTATTAATCTTTTTAAATATAGTTCCTGCATTTCCAAGAAGCCACAAATATTTTGAAAAAGATTTAATCAAAGTTATTCTCTGTGTGCAAAGAAATGTTTTGTTTCATAACCAGTCAAAATATCTGGAGATTTAATGACAAGCTATGATTCAACTTGTTTCTCTTTCTGAAAAGGAGAAGTAAGGTCAGTAATTTGATACATTTTTTTTCTTTATCTTTTTTTTTTCTTCTCCTTTTCTTCTTTTCTTTGTTTAAACAATGACATTCTATTTAGATTATGTAGTGGGTAAAGGGTGGGGGAGGGCAGGAAGAGAAGAGTAATGAAAATATGATTAATAGAATAATAACATATTTATTCCTTGTAAAAAGTTTATATGTTCTTCAAATGCTATTCCTAATTATACTTTCTTGATTATACTGCTTATGCTTGTTTGTAAATAATCTGTCATGCTTTAACTAATAATAATTAGAACTAAATAATAGTAAATAATATGTTTTATTTTTAACTCTATTAATATAAACAGTAAGTAATATTCCATTGTATATACTTCTTATAGCTTTCTCTTACATTTTTTTTATTTCTGCCTTACACCCTTTTATTTTCTACTCTCTTTTTCTTTTCTTTATTAATATATAGAAATGCTTTTGATCATATAGACACAGTCAATAATAAGATTTGCATAAAAATTGAGTTGGGTCAAAAATATTGAGTTTTATTACTTATTAATAATTTTGGGCGTAATTTCACTTACATAGAGGCTGTAATAACCTATAAAATACATTGTGAAGGTTTTGTCATGTTTAGATGCATTTACACTGCTAAATGAATGTTTGTCACTAGTTTTTAATAAGTTTCCCGCCAAAATGTTAAGAGAGACAATCTGGGATGTGGGCTGTCTCATGCACAGTGTCCATGAGCTACTTCAAAAGCTTCAACTCTCAGAATTCTCACAGAGAAGCTGAAAGCAGTTAGTCTAACCTTTGATCTAGATATCACACTGACACATCACAGATTCAGGAATAACACACTACCAGGAAATAGAAATGATGCAAATGCGACTATGTGAAGGAAAATGAACTCTTTAACATCTAAATGTGAGTTATTTTATATAATTACTTAAATATCTATGTTATAATTCATAACATATGTCAGTTATAATGAGTTTAAATGATACAGTTTCTTGTAGTAAGTAAATGTCTTATTTTAGAAGGCATAGAAAATGAAACATTTATTCAAGTGTTTTTGAAAATCTACTTAACAGCAGCTTAATAATCTGTGTTAAAAACTTATGTTCCAAACATATACATTACTATAACTCATTTAATTCATCTGATTGACAAGCATAAATAATTTTATAACTCTATTCTGGAAGAAATTGTCATGTGATATATTTTAAAGCAGTAGTATAGCATGGTTGTAAAATCTGGTTACTAAAATGTGTTTGCTGTGCATTATTTTGTATAAAGCAGACAGATTTATTGTAGGGACAGCAAGTAGGATAGTGCTCAGCAAGGACACAACTCAGTGAGATCAGATATATATATATGTGTGTGTGTGTGTGTGTGTGTGTGTGTGTGTATATATATATATATATATATATATATATATATGTATATGTGTATGTGTATATATATATATATATATATATATATATATATATGTATATGTGTGTGTGTATGTATATATATATATATATATATATATATGTGTATGCGTATATATATATATATATATATGTATATATATGTGTGTGTGTGTGTGTATGTGTGTGTGTATGTATATATGTATATAAGTGTTTCTGAGAATCTGCATAACTATGCAGTATGATTTATAACAATTTCTATGAATACAATATTTTATTCTATTGACAATAATGAGTTTGAGTAAATGCTCATATACAAGCAATTCAAGTTTTTTTTGGAAGCTGTTAATTGCATTTACATGACAGAAAATAGATGCATCTTAATATATGTAATGTCTGAATCATATTAGCCAAAGTTTTTGATTTAAATGAATGTTAGAACTTATTTTCTCTCCTCTTGATTTCTAACATCAAGATTATTTGAATGCTATTTGAATACAAGTGTTTTATATTACATGGATGTATATAGTAGTATGAACAGTTTTTTTTTTAAAAAAAGGTTTATTTTAGTTTATATGATGCTGTTTTACCAAATGTGTAGTCTTGTCTTGCTAGATAATTGAATTGAAAACTGTTAACCTCAGTTAAATATAACTAGTATTAAATTGATAAGGTGGTAGCTGATGTACTGCTGCTTAGGGTAGGGGGTTAACTTGAGTGGTAAATACTACTCTAAGTTGGAGTTTATAACTCCAGGCTGGATGCAAGGTTTAATCCTTACATTATTTTCACTTGTTCATTGTTATTTGTATATAGTTTTGACATCCACAATATATTTTGTACATTCATTGTCACTACAAACAAAATTGAATCCTATACAAAATCCCATAAGAGATTCAATAATTACAGCTATATTTAAAGGTACACCTAAAGGAGGAGATGTAACATTACTTATCTTGTTATTTGTTATTTTGATCATAAGATTCTTAAGTTTTAAAATGCCAAATGACATCTTTAAGAGGAATTTCTTTAAACATTAATGGATTGAATAATCCATGTAAAAGGGCAAGCCTAATAAGATACATTAATTTACATAAGGCCAACTTAGTCTTCCTGCAAGAAACCCATCTCTTGAAAAAAGATATTGATAAACTAGCCACAAACAAATATACAGTATTGGTTAGTTCAGAGCACACTCAGAAAAAAGAGGAGTGGCTATTTTATGGAATAAAAGTATGCCCATTCCTAAAACCATTAAGTCTTATCAGGATGACAAAGGAATGTTTTGTATGGTTACAATACAAATTAATGGGAAGACTTACACTTTAATTAATGTATATTGGATACCTGAAATTGGTATTAATACAGTGAAACATCATCTTGATAAGATCATATCATTCTCTATAGGAGATATTATTTTAGCTGGTGACTTTAATTGTATACTACATGAAAGTGATACTACCACTATAGGGAAAAGAAGAATTACATCTAATGCAAAACATTTAAATGATTTTGCTAATTCTTATCATTTGAATGATATTAATAATCAGATAGATTCAAAATCATTACCATACACCTTTTTTTCTAACAGATACAAAACGTATTCAAAAATAGATAGGGTCTTTATTTCTAACCAGATGGTAACAGATTTAATTAATTCCAAAATCATTTCATGTCCTATATCTGATGATAATTCTATTGTTTTTTGAATTAATGATAAAAAATACTCATAATGTTCAGATCAAAAGGATACCAGCATACTTAACTCAACTAAAAGACTATAAAGAATATATACTTTCAGAAGTAAAACATTTTTAGACATAAATAATACTCCTGAAGTCTCCATTGTTTATGTTTGGGATGCCTTAAAATCATATCTATATGGACAAAGTATCAGATGGTATAATAATAAAAGGAAATCTTGGGATAAGGAATTGTTAGATATTCAAAGTAAATTAGACTATTATAAACATAATAATAAAGAAAATATTATGGACAAGAAAGTTATTGAAGAAATAAACAAACTAAATGAGAAATACAAAGAAATTTTAACTCATAAAGTTAAAATAACTTTAGAGAAATACAAGTTTTGTCTTATTCAATAAGCCCCAAATACTTACATAGACTTAAAAATAAAACAAAAGGTTGAATAAACAAAACCATATCAAAGAAATCTTTTCTCTAAGGAAAAGAAGAATGTTTCTAGTATACCAGAAATACTAGATGAATTTAGAAATCACTTTCACAAAATTAACCATAATAACATTAACATGGAACCTAAAGATAAAATAAAGGAGTTTATAACCACAAACATGAATAAAAAGCTTAATAAACAACAGATTAAACTATTGGACAAGAGTATTTCATATACAGAAGTTATTACACAAATAAATAAGCTTAAATCAAACAAAGCACCGGGTAATGATGGTATTATACCAGAGATATATAAAATCCTTTCTAAACGTACATATTCATTAATACATAAGGTTTTTATTTTGGCCCAAACTGAGTTAATAACCCCCCCATCTTGGCAATATACATTTATTTTGCCAATTTTAAAACCTAATAAAGATCCAACTAGATGTTCTTCATATCGGCCCATCTCATTACTTAATGTTGATTATAAAATGTTTATGAGTATTTTTGCTGATAGATTGAAGACAATCATTCCCGGCATTATAGATATAGATCAGACAGGCTTCATTGTAAATAGAAATACTTTTGATAATATAAGAAGAACTTTAACATTAATAGATTTTGCAAATAGGAAAAATAAAGATTTAACACTTACTAGTCTTGATATAAGTTCAGCATTTGATTCAGTAAGCTGGGACTATCTGTTTACCTTAATTAAGTGCACAAACTTCTCAGATGCATTTGTAAATCTAATTGAGCATTTATACAAAGGAATGTTGGCTTATATTAAGGTAGGAACATATATTTCACAAAAAATACCCATTCTTAAAGGTACAAAACAAGGATGTCCACTTTCTCCACTATTATTCACTTTAGTAATGGAGCCTTGGGCTAATTTGATCAGAAACAGTACTGACATAGAGGGTTTTGAAATAGATGAAAATACAACATCCAAAATTCAACTTTTTGCAGATGATGTTCTAATTACATCAGCAGGATCTAATTCTTCTATGCAGTCTCTATTTGATAAAATGATGAATTTTAAAAGTATTTCTGGTTTAATATTCAATGAAGAAAAACTAAAATACTACCTATATATACACGAAAAAATATTCTCATTAGTGATTTTACTAAATATGTACCCAATTCAGGTCAGATAACTTATTTAGGTATAATACTATCTAAAGATATTAAATCTATTATATATAATAATTATAATACCTGTTTTCTTAATATACAAAATCTTTTTAATACCTGGAATAATATGTTTTTTACTATGGAGGAGAGACTTACAATTATTAAAATGATAATATTCCCCAAGATTTTATACTTAATACAATCAATAATACTTCCACCTACAAAAATAATTATCAAGAAACTGAATACACTAATGTTAAATTTCCTATGGGCACCTAATAGACCTAGGATTGCATTAAAGAAACATACTAATAGCTGGTCTCAAGGGGTATTTCTTTTCCAGACTTTAATTTATATACTATCTCTTCTATTGTAAAAGTTATTACTTTATTAATAGATCAGTCATATGTCGCAAAATGGAAAGATTATTGGGAGCTAATTAGTATGCACTTCATGAAAATCTCCTTAACACATAAAAATATGATTGTAAATAACTCCATGTTATGGTTACTAAAGGAATTTTGTACTTCACCTATTACACCTAAACATATGGTTTGTTACCCATTAAATATTATTATTAGCTATCGTAACTTTATATTCATGCACCCTAAGTATAGGGAATGGAATTGTATTGTATTCCCTATAATGTATACTCAGGGTATGCTTTTGTCATCTACTTCTGAAGGAACTCATTTAGCTATACATAATGATCTAAAGTACTGGTATCAGTTGATATCTGATAATAAAGTTAAAAATCTAGATTTCTTAAAACAAGAATTTGATCTAAGAGAAACTTGCTGGTTAGAGGTTCAGACCTTTAGACAACATCTCATTAATAAAATAGATCTAATGTCTATAACAGTTAAAGAATCTATTCCAACACTGATTGATTACTTGATATTAAATTTAGAACATAAAGTTTCTGATAAAGGTAAACTTTCATACATACATAAAATTATCAGACAAACTTTTTACAGTGTAGATTCATACTGGAATTATTTCACTTCTATTAATGGGGACCCACCAAATCAACAAGATAAACAATATATATTGGAATCTGCTTATAGAACTACGTCTTCCATTGTCTGGAGACTTTATACATGGAAATTTTTACATAGATCTTTTATACACCTTTGATGATGAATAAAATAAATAATAAAGATAATTTATGTAAGAGATGTAATGTAGAAATTAATGCTGACTGGGCTGATATGTTTTATGACTGTATAAAATTGAAAGAATACTGGAAGTCAATTAATGAATTTTTGCAGGCTCTTTTTACAGATAATTTCATTATTTCTAAATCTCTTATATTATTCAACACACCTGTACCTCAAAGTGTTAAAAAGGTTAAGCTTCCCTTGTTATGGTCTATTCTAGCAGTGGCTAGGAAAATAATAACTAGAAATTGGATTTCAGATACACCTCCGTTCAATGAATTTAAAAATGTTATGAATATAGTGTGCCATATGGAAATAAACACAATTAGGACAAGAACAAATAGAAAAACATCTTATTATATTGTATGGGATAATTTACAAAATTTGTTAAAAAAATTCTAATTTCAATAGCATGGTATTTTAGTTTAATTAATTGATCTGATTGTAGTGGATGTCTTTGTAAATACTTTAGTTGTTTTGTTGAATATTATAATAATACCTATTTTAATTACTTGTATAAAATTATGATATTTGTCATATGTTAAAACAATAAACCTGTTTTGAAAAAAAGAAACATATACACAAAGACATTTACAATCCTCCTTTTATCAAGGTATTTTCAGAGATTTCATGTTAAGCTGATGTTTTCAGAACATAAGTCACCTTGCATTTATGTATGTTAAAGGTGCTACAAGTCAAAAATGTGTATCCATATTAAATGGAGTCTGGCTTGTTGGCTTGAATGCATTATTAAGAAACAGAGTGTCATTGTACATTCCACCAGCGTTCTGAAACAAAGGGAAGTATTAATTGATGTTCAGTTGAAAGAGAAGGTTTGGTTTAACTAATTTGGGAAAACAATACTGACAAAAAGGCTCATAGTACATGTACTTCAGTACGTTATAAGTAGTCAAAGTAAACTTTATTGTCATTTAGATCTGCATATAGTGCAGCTAAACAAAATTATTTTGTTTTGTTTCCAGTGCAAGAAACATACATACATGCAGTTACTATTTCGTAATACTAGGAAAGACACAGACATTACATATTTAAAAATATGCCATTTAGATATTGCATGTAAATGTTCACATTAACAGGTACCTTTGAAGCAAAAATGTTGCATAGAGTATTGCGCATTCTGGTTTCTAGACAGATGAAGATTTGGATATTGCACTAAAGTATGCTACTAGTAGTAGTGATCTTAGAATAAATGGACATAAGAGTATGTCATTTACTGAATTAGTCAAGAGAATATTCAGTTAATTGGTTGAAAGAGCAGAATGGCTTCTGGCATGTCTGTTAGAGTTCAGCAATCTGGTGGATAAGGGGAAAAAGCTTCTATTGAGCCTGGAAGTCTTGAAGTGCATGATGCGGTAACATCTACCTGAGGAAAGGCGGGAGAACATACCACAAGTAGGGTGAGTATGGTCATTTATTAACTTTCTAGCTGTTCCAGTACATCAAGATTCATGTAAGTCATCCAAGGATGCCAGTGGAGAGCCAGTGATTCTTTCCGTTGCTGTTACTACTTTCCGAATAGCCTTGCGATCTGAGGCATTACAGTTCCCATACCATACAATGATGTTTGTCAACACGGTCTCAATGGTTCCCCTATAGAAGGCTTGGAGGATGGATTCTGACAGGTTTGCCTTCCTCAGTTTCCATAGGAAATGCAAACTTTGCTGCGCTTTTTTGACAGTGTGGTTGGTGTGCAGTGACCAAGACAAGTCCTCTGATATGTGCACACCCAGGAACATAGTGCTTTTGACTCTTTCTACTGCTACTCCCTTGATTTCCAGAGGTTGATTTGTTCCCTGAAACCTCCTAAAGTCCATAATCAGTTCCTTGGCAAGTAGGCCAGTGGATAACCTGAGCTACTCTTATTTGTCATCTGACTGATATCTGTATATTGCTATACAGTTATCTGCCCTGCTTATTATGGCCAGTACCCAAAAAGTGCTTTATAATGTCTCTGGATATATGCTCAATCAGAGACCACTGTTTTCTTTATCCTGTGTTATCTGAAATACTTGATTGAAACCGATCTCACTTTTAGTTCTCTCTCTAGCTATCTGTATACAAATGACTGATACACTTTAATCAACTCCTGTTTTGTCAGTTGCACATCATTGTAACCAGTACCATTGAATTACCTGCAAAACTTTAAAATACAGATGTTCTTCATCTCACATTGCTGCAGTCCTAACACTTGGGTAGTCCGCTGTCCAGTCGGCCCGAATACCAAAGTATAAGGCTGACGTCGGTCAAGGCGCATTTGTCTGACATCAGGACGTCAGGGTACAAATGCGCATGACCGACGTCATATCCTCAGTCTTTTTTGCCGCATGGTCCGATGCAGAAGCAGTATTGCGAGTGCAGGTTGGCGTTCTGAAATTTTCTGAAGTCGGAGTTTCAGACCGAATCAAAGTTGGCTAAGTACCCCGTTGGGGAATATTTTGGTTTTTCTTGCCTCAGTATTTAACCGGATGTCAGAAAAAGTGAATAACTGTATTTCTTGTGGGAAACAGATACCTCATAGAGATTACCATACCTTGTGTATACCTTGCTTAGGGCCTGAGCACGGCGTTGTTGGCTGTCGCTCTTGTGCTAGATTTAACAAACGCACTATTAAGAGAAGATTAGATTGTGCCAGGTTAGTTTTGGGAAGCGTTGTAATTACAACATGCCGCCGGATGCTCCGGCCGCTTCGCCTAAAAAGCGCAAGGACAAAGCAGCGAAGCCTAGGGTGGAAGAACCGTCTGTCCCGGACGCCGGTTCTTTAGAGGGCTCAGTGGAGCCGGTGGTTCTACCAGAAGTTCCTTTGGATTCTCAGGAGAGACTTTACTGTTACAAGATGTGTCCTCTCAGGAGGTAGGCCAGGCTGAAGGGGCTTCTCAGGTAGCTGTTCTCCCTCCCTTCCTAAGGTGGTTAGGCCCTCCCTTCTGTTTCCAAGGCTTCTTCTAGAGGCAGGCCAGGGTTAACTTCAGTGGGGTCTCCCCTAGTTGTTCAGGTTCTCTGCCTAAGAATCATTTGCTAAAAATGGCAGAAGATTTGATTACTATGATTAGAGGTTCTATGCCTCCCCCTGATAAGAGGCCTAGGGTGGAACCTGAGCTTGAGGGTTTTGAGCAGTGTTCGAGGCTTCTGAGTCTTGCTGAAGACTTGCAGGAGTTACCTCCTTATTCTGATTCTGATGTAGATGACTCTACACCTTCGGCTTCTCCTCCTGAGGATTTTTCTTTTCCAGAGCCTCTTCATCCCATGACGGAGCATTTTAAATGGGAAGGACAAGATTTCTCTGATTACAAGAAAAGGCTTAGGGAATTTTTGTTTCTACCCCAGCATAGGCCTTTAGCTATACCTCCTGTTCTGGATGTGGTAGAGGATGTTTTGCAGAGGCTCGCCTGAAGCCTGATTCTTTGGCTCCTGCCCCAGTTAAACCGGATAGGTATTATAGGGTGCCTGAAGCTCATAAGTATCTTTTAAGAGTCCTAGGGCAGACCCAGAAACTGTTTCTCAGGGCCCTAAAGGTGTTAAGGCTTCTGTTGTTAAAAATCCTGTTCCTTCTGATAAAGAGGCAAGGGCTTTGGATAGATGGGGAAAGAAGGTGTATACTTCTTCCACTTTAGCCATGAGGGCTTTGAATTGCCAGTTTCACATGTTGAAATACCAAAATTATCTCCTTTCACAATTGAAGTCTAAGGTAGATGCTCTGGCGGAAGGTATTGAGTGTAAAGAGTTGCAGGATTTAGTTCATGTTTCTGAACAGGTGGGTAAGCATTCCTTGCATTGTGGTTTTGATGCTGTACAGGCCTCTTCGAGGGTGGCAGCCACTGGTTCTGTTCTTCGCAGGCACGCCTGGCTGAGGGATCAGAATTTAGCTGAACATGTAAAGACAAGGATTTTAGATGCTCCTTTACAATCTGATGTGTTATTTGGTGCGCCTGTGGAAGCAGTTTTAAAGAAAATGGAGGACAAGGCTAAGTCTATGCAGACTGTTAAAGATTTTTTGCAGGTTCAGCCTCCAAAGTTTAGTAGAAATTGGCCTACTAAGGGGTGGACTTATAGTTCTTATGATTCTGAGACTAGGGGTAGATCTAGGCGTGGTAGGGGCAGAGCTCAAGGTTCTTTTAGGCCTAGAACAGGCAGTTCGCCTGCCCAGTCTTCTGGTGAGGGCAGGGGTCAGTCCTTTCGTAAGCAGACCCAATGACTTGCCTTTTCAGCTGCCAGAGCCTTCTCGTCTGGCAGCACCTTTGGGAGGAAGGCTGGCACTTTTCAAAGAAAATTGGAGTGTTATTACCCAAGACAGATGGGTATTGGATATCGATCACCACGGTTACAGGTTTTATTTCCATACCTTGCCTCCTTTCAAAGGCATGCCAGACATTCCTCCTATACAAAGAAAAGAGGCTCACAAGCAAATTTCTCTGTTACTCCAGATAGGGGCCATTCAGCCGGTTCCTGTGCCAGAAAGGGGCCTAGGATTTTATTCTCGCCTGTTCCTAGTACCAAAAAAGGGGAACACGTGGAGACCAATTTTGGATTTGTCTATCCTCAACACTTATCTGGACATTCCCAAGTTCAAAATGTTGACGTTACAACAGCTTTTACCTCTGCTGGGCAAAGATCACTGGATGGTAACTTTAGATCTCAAGGAGGCTTACCTTCATGTGCCTATCAGTCTCAGTTGCAGGAAGTATCTGCGTTTCGAGCTGGAAATTCCCATTATCAGTTCTCTGCATTGCCCTTTGGCTTATCTACTGCGCCCAGAGTATTCACAAAAGTTCTGGCTCCAGTTGTAGCTTTCTTCAGGCTAAAAGGAATACAAATCTATCCTTACTTGGACGACTGTCTGATTCTGGCTCAAGAAAAGGACGAGCTTCTTCAGCATCTGGAATATGTGATAGCAGTGCTAAGATGCCTGGGGTATTCTGTGAACGAAATAAAGTCCAGTCTAGTACCCTCTCAAGACATGTGCTTTCTGGGTGTGAGACTGAATACAGCAGCCCAGATGGCCTTTTTAACCCCGGACAAACAAAAGAATCTTTCCCTTTACTTCCATCAACTATCTCTTCAGTCCGGGCTGACTGCAAGGACAGTCCTTCAAGCCTTAGGGTTCATGGCATCTTGTATTCTGGTGCTTCCCAATGCCAAACTGCATATGAGGAAGCTGCAATGGTATCTAAAAATGTATGGACACAGCACTGCCAGGATTTGGACACTGTCATTCCAATAATACCTTGCATTCAAAAGGAATTTTGTGGTGGGCTCAGGAATGTCACCTAAACAAGGGACTCTCTGTGACCCGGCCAGAGGCGAGTCAGATTCTAACGACAGATGCCTCAGACATAGCTTGGGAGCTCATCTGAATGGAAAGTGGATACAAGACAAGTGGCCTGCCAGACTACAGCATCTACATATCAACATGAAGGAGATGTTAGCAGTCCAGTTTGCATTAATGGCTTTCAAGGAGTTACTTCTTCCAGGGCAGGTGTTGATTCTAACAGACAACACAACTGTCATGTGGTACATCAACAAGCAAGGGGAACACATTCTTATCCTCTATGCAGGCAAGCAATGATTTTGTGGGAGACTGCGCTCAGCTTGCAGCTAACTCTTCAGGCAAGGTTTCTGCCAGGAGCACAGAACTCCTTAGCAGATGTGTTAAGCAGGCAAATCATGGATCCCCACGAGTGGAAACTGGATCTTCATGTATTTCGAAAATTGACAGTGTCATGGGGAACTCCAGACATAGATCTGTTCGCTTCTCCACTAAACCACCAGCTGCCAAAGTTTTGCACGAAAAGGTTTCATCACACAGCTTGGAAAGTGGATGCTCTTTCGTTCAGTTGGGAAAATCTTCATGTGTATGCCTTTCCACCTCTGCCTCTCCTCCCAAAGGTACTCCTAAAGGTCAGACAAGACAAGCCAAGGATGATTTTGATAGCTCCAGATTGGCCTCGGCAACACTGGTACCCATTACTGAGGAATCTGGTAAGGAAGCCTCCATGGCCTTTACCTTTAATTCCACACCTTTTGTCTCAGAGGGACGGTCATCTACTCAATGTCAAGCTTCACTCTCTTCATCTAACAGCCTGGCATATTCTGTTTTGAACCACAGCAGGTCACAACTTCCTCAACAAGTTTTGAATGTGATTATGGAAGCCAGAAGACCTAGTACACGTAAAGTGTATGCAGAAAAATGGAAGAGATTTTTATTTTGGAGTGCAGCAAAGGATTTGGATGTTTCTGAGCCTGATTTGAGTGTGGCTCTTCAATATCTTACTGAGTTATTGGACAAAGGTTTGTCTTTCTCTTCCATTAAGATTCATGCTGCAGCAATTTCAGCTCACTATGATTGTGACCCACCATTGTTTTCTCATCCTTTGTTCAAGCAATTTCTTAGAGGGGCAAAGAATATAAGACCCCCGTAGAGCTCCTACTCCTGCTTGGGACCTCAATTTTGTGTTGGAGAAACTTACTCTACAACCTTTTGAGCCTGCGGCTACTGCTGAATTGAAATACTTGTCATGGAAGACTGCTTTTTGTTGGCCATTACTTCTGCAAGAAGGGTTTCTGAATTGCAGGCCCTTATGGCGGTTGAGCCTTTTTTGATTTTTCATAAGGATAGGGTATCATTACGTACTAATCCTTCATTTATGCCTAAGGTGGTTTCTAGTGTGGCTTTAAACCAGACTATTCATTTGCCTACTTTTATGCAGATCCCCAAAATAGGGGAAAAGATTTTGCACACTTTAGATGTACACAGGCAGTTGCGTTATTATTTAAGCAGGACTAGGGATTTTAGGCAGTCTCAGCAGTTGTTTGTTTCTTTTGCTTTGAGTTCTCAGGGCAAGCCTGTGTCAAAACAAACTATATCTAAGTGGATTGGGTTTTGCATTGCATTCTGTTACTCCCATCATGGCAAGGAGATTCCAGCTGGGATTAGGCCTCATTCCACTAGGGCTACTGCCACTTCAACAGCATTTCTAAGGGGGGTGGCAACTAAGGATATTTTGGAGGCAGCTACTTGGAGTTCAGTGCATACTTTCTCCAAGCATTACCACCTTCCTCTCTATTCTAAATCCAGGGCTGGTTTTGCCACTGCTGTGTTGCAGGGCATTTTGGCAGCTCCTGCTTCATTATAGTTTAGCCATCCTCACTTACCTCTGCTTTGGGATTCTACCCAAGTGTTAGGACTGCAGCAATGTGAGATGAAGAACATAGTACAGTTTTGTACCTACCATAAATGTAGATGTTCGAAGATCCACATTGCTGCAGTCAATTCCTCCCTCCTTCCCCTCTGTGTTTAGGGGTGGTTGTGTGGGTGGGGTTCTATTTTTGTAAATTTGTATATATTGTACATATATTAGGTACAGGAGTGTTTGGTGTTTTTTGGTTTTGGCCTTATCTTTTTAGGGTCTTCTGACATCATGGGCAAGAAAAGACTGAGGATATGACGTCGGTCATGCGCATTTGTACCCTGACGTCCTGATGTCAGACAAATGCGCCTTGACCGACGTCAGCCTTATACTTTGGTATTCGGGCCGACTGGACAGCGGACTACCCAAGTGTTAGGACTGCAGCAATGTGGATCTTCGAACATCTACATTTATGGTAGGTACAAAACTGTACTTTCCTTCCTGTGTCTCTATACACCTGAGTCTCTATATTTACTAACTTTCAGACTACAACAGATAGGCTAATCACAAAAAAGAGAGAGCAAGAGAGATACTGGGCAAATGTTTCTTTTCAGGTATTAAAAATAAAATTATCAAGCTGCTAAAAGTAGTCTGTGTAGAAGTGGTTGTGGGGTACTGTCTAACTAGATGTTTTTTTGATAACAGGGTTTTTGAAGATAATTAATACTAAAGCTTGATATAGTAATGCTGGACCTGACATTATTCACCCAAGAATTCTTAATAATCTAAAGGAAGAATCTCGTGACATGTTGAAGTATCCCATTTAAATAAGTGATCATAGGAGAAGGATGAGAGATGTCATAACTGATAGAAAATCGATAATTTCTCTTAACAAGAGACATAGCTACAGCAGAGCAAGCACCTCAGTTTGATCACAGCAGCAAGAAAAAAAATAGATCATATCTGAAGATAATACCTGTGGACTATAAGAGTGCAGGAACCGGTGGCAACAAAGACTCACGGGGAAAGGCAAAATCAGAGGAGTTTTTGAGCAGCTGGCAAAAAAATAGATGGCAAAGGAGGTGTGTGTGGAAATAAAGGAACTGGTTTCAGAGCCATAGCCAAGGTTAAATAGAGCTTGGACATCCAGGCATAGCAGACAACAGGTAATGGAGCCCAGAGTGGGGAAAGGTGACAGAGTACTAGGCATAATTTCTGATCAATAACAAGTCTAGTCATCATTCTGATCAATACCAAGTGTAGATATCATTCTCATCGATACCAAGTCTAGGTATCATTCTGATAAATAGCAAGTCTAGTTGGTCATTCTGATCAATACCAAGTGTAAGTATCATTCTGATTAATACCAAGTCTGGTCATTATTCTGATCAATACCAAGTCTAGTTGTCAGCATCTACCTTGTAAATGTCATAGTGGGGGTGAAAGGAAGAGAGTACATCTGCAATTGCCACAAAGGTTTGAACTTCATATACAGAGGTAAATAGGAAGAGAAAGGTCTATGAAGAACTGAAGGGATGCTCAAAAATATGGCAGCATAAATTCAGTACAATGAACTGTAAAGTAATATACTTGAGAAATATATATTCAGGTAACAGAGTAGCAACAATAAAACTGGAAAGGAACATAGAGGAGTTGTGTCAGGTGACCTTCAGACCTTCAAATAAAGTGTGAAAATAAGAAGGCCTAGTGGTCACAGGATGGAAACGGGGTGGGGGGGGGCGCATTGGCACAAAACAGGAAGTTATTATGATATAGAGACACATGTCACCCTACCAGTAGCTTATGGACGTGTCTAGATGCCAGCTTCACTGGCAAACAGGCCTAGAGGGATACGTTCTTGACTATGACCCAGGTGACCCAAGTTGAACTAGCGGCTTTGGGTGGCTGTTGGAGCTGGAGTGAAAAGAAGAAGATTACTGATGAGGCTCAAGCCTGCTCATCTCTCTTTAGGCCAATAGGAGGCTCATGCTGTGCAGTAGAATCTCCACTGAAAACTGAGGATTACTAGGAGGTGCCTTTCTACAAGGGGGGGGTGCACTTGTTTGCATCATGCAGAAGCATGGTAGGCTTTGCTAAGACTTAATGAACACCAAATCCTTGGGCATGAATACACATGCAGTGGAATTAGGATTTAAGCAGTAAAATAAAATCCCAGTGGCTGCCTTATTGATGACTCATCCTGGTCATCCCTTTCCCCAGTAAAGTGAATGAATGGGCCAACTGGCTAGGGGGATGGGGCTGATGACTGGCAGGCAGCATGTCCAGGATGGAAGAAGAAAATCAGGAAAGGCTGTAGACAGCTTGGAGGCATTTTGTATAACACGGAAATGTAGTTTGCAGAACTATATGACTTTGAAAGGCCTGGACATGGATTAAGGTCTGGGAGTGAAGAAAGCAAATTAGAAAAAAACAGTTGGGGATTATAGATAGGGTTCAAAGAGTAGTTCTTGTCAGGGGAAGTGTAAATATAGCTGTACATTAGGTATACAACTTGTCCCATTGTCTGGCAAATAATAGATTAGAATGGGCAGGCAGTCCTTATCTGCAGCTGAATTCTGTATTTCAACCTTTCATTTACTAAATGGGTAGCTGCACACATGGGTAACAAAAAATGTCAACATGGTATAACAACCATCAAGCTTTTAGAGTGAGAGCAGATCAAAAACAATGCATAAACTTACTAATTCATGAATTCCAGGACTAAAACATTGCAGTGCCACTAAAAAAACTGTACAACTGATGTTCTCTGTTAAGGTATTTACCTCTGCTCCTGTATCCTTAAAGGAGCTTTTTATCCCTGCATGTCTAACTTACTATACTTACAACAAAACTTCCTGTCTTACGGGTAATAATAACTCCCCCCCAAAAAAATAATTCAGTGCTGGAATTCCAAGAGTTGAAAAAAGTACAGTTGTGTACACTTACCATAAATGTAGATGTTTGAGTGTATTCACTGTTGCAGTCATTACATTTGGATTATCTGCCTGCAGGTAGCCCCAGCCGGCCTGAATATCAAAGTCTTGGGTCCTGCATCAGATGCTGTCTTTTCTTCCATGATGTCAGGTAGTCAGGGGTATAAAGCATGCAGCCGACACCATTACATCAGTTTTTCTTGCCCCAGATGTCAGGTGCCCCCATGATGGGAAGCAATTATATATGTATATAAAGGTTATACCTCCAACAAAAAGCAAATACACCAGAAAGCTGAAATACACTAAAGAAGAATAAAGGTATAGCCAAGAGAAGTCAGGGGGCTGGAGGGAGGGTAACCAGGACTGCAACAGTGAATACGCTCGAACATCTACATTTATGGTAAGTGTACACAACTGTACTATGTTCTTCGTGTTTCACTGTTGCAGTCATTACATTTGGGTAAATTCCCAAAGCTAAGTCAGGTAGGGGGAAGTTAGAGAGCATTAGGACCAGCTATTAAGCCCTGCAAGACAGCAGTGGCAAAACCAGCTCTGGATTTAGAAAAAATAGGCAAGTGGTAATGCTTGGTGAAGGTATGTACAGAGCTCCAGGTAACAGCTTCTAGGATGTCCCTGGTAGGGACACCTCTGAGAAAGGCTGTAGAGGTAGATGCAGCCCTGGTGGAATGTGATTTTATCCCCTGAGGGGTAGGTTTTCCATGTTGCTTATAGCAGAAAATAATGCAATGGCCTATCCACTTAGAAATGGTTTGTTTTGAAATGGCCTTCCCCTCTGCCCCTGCAGCAAAGGCAACTAGCAGCTGTTTAGTTTTTCTGAGAGGCTTAGTCCTGTCCAAATAAAATCTTAGTTGTCTGTGTACGTCCAAAGGGTGCAGTATTCGTTCTCCTTTGTTCTGTGGATTTGTGGATTAGGAAAAAAGATAGGCAAATGAATGGACTGATTAAGGGCCACACTGGATACCACCTTGGGCATAAAGGAAGGATTGGTCCTGAGGGACACCCTGTCAGCATGGAAGATGATGAAGGGCTCCACTGCCATGAGGGCCTGAAGTTCAGACACTTCTTGCTGAAGTGATGGCTAGAAGGAAAGCAGTTTTCCAAGAAAGGAATTTCAACTCTGCAGTTGCAGCTGGTTCAAAAGGAGGTAGAGTGAGTTTTTCCAATACAAAGTTAAGGTCCCAGGCTGGAGTAGGGGCTCTCCTGGGTGGTCTCAAACTTTTGGACCCACTGAGGAATTGTTTCAGCAGGGGGTGAGAGAAGAGGGGTGGCTCAGTATTATAATGTGCTGAAATGGCTGAGGCATGAATTTTAATTGATGAGAAGGAAAGGCCCTTGTGGTGCATCTCTGTTAAGTATTGAAGAAATTGCAGTAAGATGGGCACTGTTGTGCCCATCCCTTGAGTCTGGCTCCAGAAACAGTATCTTTTCCACTTTTCAGCATAGTATTTTCTAGTACTAGGCCTCCTGACCTCCAGAATGACATCTAGCACCTGCTTACTGAGCGATGCTATTGGAGAGCTGAGGGAATTAGCCAGGCTGCAAGGTTCAGGGTTTGAAGCTGGGGGTGCAGAATCTGGCCCTCCTGCTGTGACAGCAGGGAAGGGGTCTGAGGCAGGTGCCATGGATCCAGGAGTGACATATTGCACAAGAGGGGGTACCAGTGTTGGCGTGGCCAGTCTGGTGCAATCAGTATTGTCCTTGGTTTGTCTTGTTTGATCTTTAACGGAACGTTCGGGAGGAGAGGCAGAGGGAGAAAGGCATAAACTGAGAGGCTTTCCCAGGTGAAGGGCAGGCCATCCACTTTCCAAGCTTGGCTGTGGGGTGTCCTTGTGCAGAATTTGTCCAATTGGTAGTTCTGAGGGGAGGCAAACAGGTCTATCTCTGGGTTCCCTCATTTGTTTCTCAAAATGTTGAATATCTTTGGTTCCAGTTTCCACTCGTGTGGGTCCATGAGATTTCTGCTTAGGTCATCTGCCAGTGAATTTAGCTTGTAGGTGCACTTGGTAGCTCAAGGCTGTGTTCCACAGAGCCATGGCTAGTCTGCAGAGAGGATACGAGTGGGTTCCCCCCTACTTGTTTATGTACCACATAACAGTGGTGTTGTCTGTCTTTACCAATAATTGTCCTGGAAGAATGTGGTCCTTGAAGGCTGTCAGTGAATTCTGTACAGCTAACATTTCTTTTTGATTGATATGCAGGTGCATCTGACTTGGGTTCCATTTGCCCTGAATGCACTGCCCTGCCAAGTGATCCCCCATGCATAGCCTGATGCATCTGTTGTTAGAGTTTGAGTGGCAGGGAGTAGAATGAATGGCAGTCCCTTGTTGTATTAGCAGGCCTCTGCCCGCCAAAGGAACTCTGTCTTTATACAAGGAATGATAGGAATCACTGATTCCAGGTTCTGTGAATGTTGACACCATAGGCTTTTTAGATACCATTGTAGTTTCTACATATGCAGTCTTGCATATGGAATTAGTAGAATGCAAGAGGCCATGAACTCCAGGACTTTCAGGATTTTCCTTGCAGTTAGCTGGGTCTTTGTGGCCAGTAGTTTGTAGCACGCTGTCTGTTCAAGCTTGCTCCCAGGAATACAATTTGTTAGCAGGGTACAAGACGAGATTTCTTTTCGTTTATGGTGTACCCCAGTGAGGTTAGAAGTTTCTTTACAAATGCCAGATGATTTAGTAGCATGTCCTGGCTTTCTGCCTGAATTAGACAATTGTCCAGGTATGGATATATTTGAATATTTCTTTGCCTACAAAATGCAATGACTGGAGCTAGGCACTTTGTGAATACCCTGGGCGCGGTAGATAAGCCAAAGGGAAGTGCAGAGAACTGATAGTGCATGCAGCCTGCTCTGAAGCTTAGGTATTTCCTGCAAGATTCCCTTATTGGAATGTGCAGGTAAGCTTCTTTTAAGTCTAAGGTTGCCAACCAAGCATCATTGCCTAGCATAGGAAGCAGCTGATGAAGTGTTAGCATTTTGACTTTTGGGATTACCAAAAAGGTGTCTAGAATAGAGAGGTCCAGGATAGGACGCCAGGAGCTGTATTTTTTGGGTACCAGGAAAAGTCTTGAGTAAAAACCTTGTCCCCTTTCTTCTGCTGGGACAGGTTGAATAGCTCTGATACTTAGAAGAAGAGAAAGAACCTGTTGTTGAGCCTCTGCCCACTGATTTTGGGGTAGGTCTGGCCAGCCGTTTGGGGTTGGTAAGGTGTGGAAATGGAATCTGTTTTCTTGGGAAACTATATTTAAAACCCATTTTTCCTTAGTAATGAGTTCCCAGTTTTTTGCATGCAGTGCAATCTTTTCCCCCCAAGGGAGCATGCAGTTGAGAAGGGCTGGAAAGGTTTAAGGTTAAGTCATTGTGACAGTTTTCCATAGGGGAGTGTCTTACTACTTCCAGCTTTGGAAGTGGAAGGGCCCCCACTGCTTAGGCCTGTGAGTACCTTGAGACTGTAGCCTAGGTGGCCTGCTGTTCCTGAGTTTGGACTGAGAAGGCTGGAAGAGACAGGAAAGGACCAATTCCTAGAAGGCCAAATCCTACTGAATCTGGGAGGCTGTACTTGCAGGAAATCTTTAACAGTTTGCATAGATTTAGCGTTTTCCTCCATCTTTTTAAGTACTACTTCTGCTTTGTTGCCAAACAGGTGATCCTGGTTTAAGGGAGCATCCAGTAATTTAGCTTTAACATGATCTGGCAAATTTTGCTCCTTAAGCCAAGCATGCCTTCTAAGAACAGATCCAGTGACAGCAGCCCTGCAAGATGCCTCTGAAGAGTCAAAACCACATTACAAAGTGTGTTTACCAACTTGTTCAGCAGAATGCATTAAATCCTGTTATTCTTTATTTCCAGCACAGTCAGGAATCATCATCATTTTCTGTTTAAGTAGACCCATAATATGTTGCTGATACTTTAACATATGAAAGTGGCAGTTTAAGGCCCTAATGGCTAAAGTAGCAGAAAAGTATACCTTCTTACCCCATCTGTCCAAGACCCTGCAATCTCTATTAGAGGGGGTAGGGTTTCTTGGCAGTAGTAGCCTTAATGCCTTTAGGTCCATGGGAAATGGTTTCTGGGCCCACAGTAGGATTCTTGAAAAGGAACTTGTGAAAGTCTGGTACTCTGTAATACCTGTCAGGTTTCCTGGGAGCCGGAGGTAAAGTGTCTGGGGCCAGGCTAGATTCCAAGAAGGCATCATCTACAATGTCCAGAACAGAAGGAATAGCTAAAGGCCTGTGTTGAGGTAGGAGTAAGAATTCCCTAAACCTCTTTTTGGAGTCAGAGTAATCCTGGCTTTCCCTGCGGAAATGCTCCCTAAGAGTGTGCAAGGATTCACCAAAAGAAAAATCTTCTGGAGGGGAAGCAGAGGGAATGGAGTCCTCTGCATCAGAATCCTCATAGGTAGATAAGGGCAAATCCTGGTAATCAGAAGAAACAGAAATTTCAGAATCCCAGTCAGAAGGAAAATCAATTCTAGGTCTTTTAGAGGGAGAAGGCTGGCTTCCCCTAATTTAAGTAATAAGGTCTTCAGCCATTCTTATCATTTGTTTTTTAGGCATATTGGGCTGACCATGTGGTTTGGACATTGGTTTTCTAGGCGTGGGTCGAGTTTTAGGCCTTGGAGAAGAAGATGGTGGTGGTTTGAAATGCAAGTCCATAGGCCTGAATATACACCCTCAGAAGCTGGTGCCTGCACAGCAGGTCCAGACCCATCCAAGTTAGAGACATCCCCAGGTTCCATAGTCAAAGAAGCATCTCGCGGCATACCGGACTCTGAATGGGTCTCAGTAAAGGCCTGCGAATCTGAAGTAGCGGGTATCAGGGGCTGCGAAAGCGCCTCACTGAGTACCGGTAAACTGGTGACTAGCTTAACTGAAGCGTCGTCGGCAGTTTTGGACCTATGCATTCTGTCTCTGTTGTTATCTTTATGTTTTTATATTTTTATGGAATGTCGGTAGTCGGATGGCTTACTGAAGCCATTTCTGGATAATTAAACTGAGTACTGAAATAGTTTGCTGCAAAAATGGACCGATGACGAATAGTTCGAGGATTGAATAAGGCACAAAACTGACGGCGAGGGACGTGTGGTCTGGGCTTAAGCAAGGAATGCAGTACGAATGAAAATCTTTATGAGGTATTTGCTTTCCACAGGTAATACAATTGTTAACTTTTACTAACATCGGTTTAGAGCAAGAAAAAGGATCCCCAATGGGGTGCTTAGCTTTTTTGAAGACTTTGGTTTTGAAACTCGAAAACGAAAATTTCAGGAGTTGGCCGACTGGCACTTGCAAACTGCTTTTGCTTCAGGCGCCGCACGGCAAGAAAGACTGATGTATGGCATCGGCCGCATGCTGTATACCCCTGACTACCTGACGCCATGGAAGAACAGACAGCATCCGACGTAGGACCCAAGACTTTGATATTCAGGCCGGCTGAGGGCTACCTGCAGGCAGATAACCCAAATGTAATGACTGCAACAGTGAAACATGAAGAACATCTGTATGTGTCTTATTTCAAACAGAGTGAGAAGGAAGACACACAGGGACAAACAAATTGTCCAGATGACAGAATTGTAATTATTGTATTGGCCTTTAAACAGGGCTGGGTTTCAGTGCTGTATTTCTTTTTCTTTTTTTACTTGGCCTTTGTCGTCTTGTCTGCCAGTGATTTATGTCCCCACTCAGGCCCTCCTCCCCAGCTTTACCACAATGGTATACATATTGACCTGTTAATGTATTCATTTCACCTATCCTAACTAGAATTTTCTTATGGAGGATTTATACTGTCTGGGGCTGGGTTAGTCTTACTATGAAAACACTTATGGCTGGGATAATTTGACAGAATAGAGGAGAAGAGACAAATACCATATGGTGCCCACCCTTAGCTGGGAGGATTTTCATTCATGTTCCTTCTCCTCAGGCTATTCCTGTCATATGGCCTGTCCCCACAAATACTGCTCACATTGGTGCATCCTCACCCCCAATGCCATTTTATGGTCTGCTGCCTTCCTACATGCACAGTCATCTCTTCTGCTAGTCATCTGATCTTTACCAAAAGATGTTCCTGCTGTGAAAAATCCCACACTATCCTTCTCAGACAGCGGACTTGGCCTTCATCAGCTCAGTATTACCTCTTCCAGCCCACCAGACCATTTGCAGTCAGATGTGCTAGTCAAACCATATTTTTCTCTGCCACAGAGCAACAAACTTTATGCAAATTTCTCTTCATTTAGTTTGTCATTAAATCCATGGAGCAAGCAGCATAACACTATAGTCTGAAAAGCTTATATGATCATAGCCATCAGGCAGAGTGATGAAAAACCTACAGAACGTCAGTAGCCTTGTCAAACATCCACTGTGGCTGCAATATGAGTGGAAAAGTCTAGAACATTTATTTATTTTATTTATTTATTTAACATTTGTTTACCGGGAATGTTCGACTGGACACAGGTCCTTTTTCAGAGGAGGCCCGGGGAGAAAAGCTCCATGAGTAACAGTAAATTTTAATGCACGAATTACAATAATCAATAAAGTATAAAATAAACAAAATGTAGTATACATAAGAAAATACAAATTTGTTACATCATGACAACACAACCTAGGCTTTGAACTTAGCTAGTACTATTTGTAAACTATGACTTATGTCAAGATATAAGGTTAAGACAGGCCAGTAGGAATAAAAGATTAAGTACAGAGGAAGAAGTTGGAAATGGGTGGGGTATACTGTGATGTATCAGAGCATTCACGAGGGTAAGGACAGGAACATAGCCACTTATTTTTTAGATAAGCTTTAAGTGATGGCTTAACGTGGTTAGTGGACAAGATTGAAAGAATGGATTTAGGAAGGGAGTTCCATATACAAGATATATAGCTGGAAAATAAAGATTCTCCTGCACTGTTGTTGGCCTTGGAGATGGTAAGTTCTTATTGTAAAAGCGAAGTGGTCTGCTAGAACTGTAAGGAATGATGAGATTTTGTAGTGCATGGATTCTGGTTGGTTGTACTATGATTTTGTGAGTTAGGGATAGTTGGTTGTAAAGAATAATGTTGGGAAATTCAAGCCAGTCTAGTACCTTAAAGCTGCACAATGATGTGTTCTATATAGGCAGTCAGATGCAAACTCAGCAATTTTATTATAACATGCGTCTAGCTTAGATAGGTCAGTTTTCCTAAGATTAGTTAAAATTGGAGAGGCATATAGTAGAGTAGAGAGCAGATGGGTTTGTGCTAAGGCAATTTTTGCCATTTTGGTCAAGAACCTTTTGTGCCTATACAGACTTCCAAGTTTCTTGTGGACTGTTTTATATTTAGGGAGACATGTAAGTCAAATTTTAGCTATTGTCTCTTTCCACTCCTAGAAACTGTGTATGGGTTGTTGGGGAGATGACAGTATTGTCTTTGGCTATTATGTTAAATGGTGGGCATGAAATAGATGTCTTGTTATGTTGGAAGAGTAGTAATTTACTTTTGTTTGGGTTCGGGATTAGATGGGCATTGGCTAACCATGTTTCAACAGAAGTGAAAGATTCCTGTGATTGAGAATGAAGAGCTGACAGAGAAGTGTTAGCACAGATAAGTGATGAAACATCTGCATACTGTATTATAGAACCATGTGGAGTAGCTGTGTGTAGATTATTAAACTATTTGTGCAGCAGACCTAGATTCATGACTTGTTCATTCATGTATTACTTTTGGAAAGCCCAAGGAAACCTGACTACCACATGTTCCCCAGTAGAAATAAAAAAAAAAAAATAGAAGATGAAGTTATTGGAGTCTATGTCATATGCATCGACATTTGAAAATGTCGAAATACCTTTACACTACACGAAAATGTCAAACGCTAAGTTTGTCGAACAGCCAAATCACCGATTTTTTTTCCAAGGGAAAGAAATCAGAAGACCAACAAACACCACCACATAAAAACAAAAGTGCACTCCCCCTAACTAAATGTTCTAACTCCGAGACCACACTACAGTTGGGGAAAGGGCAGGTGTGACAGTACGGCCAACCGATTTCTTTCCCTTGGAACGATTCAGTGATTTGGCCGTTCGACAAACTTAGCGTTTGACATTTTGTGTCGAGTAAAGGTGCTTTGACATTTTCAAATGTCGATAGATATGACATAGACCCCCATAACTTCAACTTCTATTTTTTTTTATTTCAAATGTCGATCACATGATATAGACCCAAGTTATGGAATGCCTGCAAAGTGAATGATATGGTGTAGAAGGCCTAACACAGGTTACATCACAGTATGATGGAATGAGTACCCAAAGTAAGGAGAAACAGGAAGATCAGGAGACATCTGAAAAAGAAATATGGAGATTGGAAAGAAAAAGAGATTTAATATGGTGTAATATTTATGCAAAGGAGAAAGGAAAACTAATCAATACAAAAAGCAGCACCAAAGATATTGGAAGAGAAATACCGGCAAAGGAATACAGACATGGAAAACTTTATAATACAAAAAACAAGAAGACAAAGAGGAAAAGTGAAAAGGAAGATTAACAATGGAGATGTTAAAGAAATAGAAACTGAGGTTACGGAGCACCAGGATATATTACTGTACATCTAAATTAATAACAGATAAAATTCTATCACAAGAACACAGGGTAGTAAGGGAAAGGAAGGGGAGAAATCAGATTCCATCATGGAAGTATCAAAAGAGAAAGCTATAAAGCAATTAAGACAAGAAGTGTCACTGTTAGAAGAGTATAGAAAACGGAACAGATCAACAAAAATACTCAGAAAGATAGCCGTGATAAAAGCAATGCGCAGTATTATAATGGATCAGAATTTATCATGCACTACTGCAAATAATAAACTAAAAATATCAGCACAGACAGAAAAACATATAATATACACATTTAAATATAAAGGAAAAGTACAAAATAAGCAGTTTATTGATAACCCAAAAACGTTTTATAGAGGATTGGGAAACAAGTTAAAAGGAACTGAAAGACCACCAAAAAAAGAAGAAATAGATACGTTTTGGAGAAGTATTTATGAAGATCGTGTGGAACATAACAAAGATGCTAAATGGATAGAAGAAGTAAAAGAAAGAACAAGAAGTGCAAAGGTACAGGATATGAAACTGGATAAAGTAACAGCCAGGGGGATTGAAACAAAGTTAAGAAAAGTCTCTAAATGGAAAACCCCAGGCCCAGATGCAGTACCTAACTTCTGGTTAACAGTATTAACATCTTTGCATGAAGAGTTAGCCATGAGTAAGAACTATTTATATGTGGACCCCGAACAGACACCAACCTGGCTAACAACAGGAAAAACAGTGCTCTTACTTAAGAGTGAACCTGCAAGCTACCCTAAAAATTACAGACCAATAACTTTCCTTCCGACGTATAGACTACACACTGGAATTGATGCTGACAGAGTATATGGTCATTTAGAAGAAAACTCAATCATGGCAGTAGAACAAAATGGCAATTAAAGAAAGTCATATGGAACAAAGGATCATTTGTTGTTAAATAAAGTCATAGTGGAGAACTGTAAAAGGGGGAAGAATCTTAGTATGGCATGGATTGACTACAAAAAAATCATTTGATAATATTCCACATTCATGGATAAAAGAGTGCTTAAAATGTATAAGATGCACCCTACACTGACAAATTACATCACAGCAACCATGAAACAGTGGCAAACCACTTTGCACTTAAGCCATGATAAAGGACAAATTATTATTCCAGGGGAAAAAGTCTAAAGGGGGATATTCCAGGGTGACTCTCTGTCACTGTTGCTCTTTTGCCTTGCCCTTAACCCATCAAGCTGTCTGCTTAACAGATTAAGTTATGGCTATAATTTGTCTCCCAGAAAGCAACAAAGTGTAAAGACTTTTCATCTTCTTTTTTGTTGATAATTTAAAACTGTATAGCTCATCAGATGAGGAATTGAAAGCACAACTGCAAGTTATCAAAACTTTTTCAGATGATATAAGAATATCACTTGGACTTGATAAATGTGCAAAAGCAACCTTTAAAGCAGAAAAGCTGCAGTACCAAGAAAACATCAGTTTGGGACAAGAATGTGATAGAAAAGAACTTAAGCAAGAGGGAGTGTATAAATATTTGGGAATTAATGAATGATCAACAGTAAAACATGAACAAATGTGAATAAAACTTAGGAGTATTTTAGAAGATTTAAATTAATCCTGAAAACAGAGTTGACATCTAGGAACAAAATTCAAGCTATAAACCAATTTGCTCTTCCTGTCCTAACTTACAGTTTTGGAGTGATTGACTGGCCCCAAAAGGTGTTGGATAGGAAAACAAGAAGGATGCTTCATGCTCCTCAAATTGTTTGTCAAACTTACTGCATACCAATATAATATTTTCCCTGTTCCGAAGGAGGTATGGTTCTCCTTGAAATTGATTACATGTATAGATCTGCAACTGTGGGACTGCATACACATCTGCTGACCTCACAAGATCTAAACATAGTAAAAGTTTTGAAACATGAGGAGAATTAATCTAAAATGAATTCCCTTCTAAGTCTAGCAGAAGCATATCGGTGTCAGGTGGGAGAGGAAATCAAACCAGAAGTAGATAAAAGTCAGGCAGCAAATAATGTGCCAAAAAACGAAAGAAAGAATATAAGGTGAAGGAACATATCTTAAGGCAAGAAATGTGGAAAATGCAAAAATATAATTGCAAGTATAGAAAACCCCTGGAAGAACCTCATGTTGATCAGAATCGAATGCAGGAATGGTTAAGGAGAGGGGAAGTCAAACCAAAAGATGAAAAGTTAATATTAGCTACCATGACAGTGGGCTACTTACACATTAGTTTACAAAGTCCATTGAACATGTGGGAGAAACAGACAAATGTAGGTGTTGTAAAACAGAAATGGAAACAGTTGCACACTTTGTCGCTGGTTGTGACATACTAATGGCAGGACTGTATACTGAAAGGCATAATAATGTGGCAAGACTGTTGCACTGGGGTTTATGTAAACATAACAATACTGAAGTAGCTGAAAAACACTGGAAACATGAGCCACAAAGCATCATAGAAAATGATGGTCTACATCTCGTGGGATCACCCATTATCAACAGTTCAAAAGACAGATGCAAGAAAACCAGATAAAGTGGTCCATATGAAAAGAAGACACAAGTAGAGTTGATCATTGAAATCGTTATACCCAGTGACTACACTGTCTTGTGCACAGACAGACTCAAAGTCATAAAATACCAGGATTTGCAGGCAGAAATGAGAGCATTGTGGAAGAAAGATACTCAGACAGTTCCAATAGTAGTAGGAGCAAAGTACAGTTTTGTACCTACCATAAATGTAGATGTTCGAGTGCTAATACAGCTGCAGTCATAACAGATGGGTTTTCCTGCCGTCAGGTGGGTCCTCGGTCGGCCGAATTCCAAAGTCTAGGTCCAGCATCAGATGTCGTCGCTTCTTCCCTGACGTCAGAGCGACAGGGGTATAAAGGAACCAGCCGACGCCATTTTCTTCAGTTTTTCTTGCCCCCAGATGTCAGGTTCCCCCAGAAGGAAGGCAAAACATAAATTTATGTAATAATGCAATGCAATATAATCAAAAAACAGTAGTTGCAAGCAAATACACCATAAAAGAATAGCCCAATGAGGTTGAATGAGGAGGTGTTAGCCATTAGACCTGTCCCAAGAGGGGAAGGAGGGAGGGAAACCTGGACTGCAGCTGTATTAGCACTCGAACATCTACATTTATGGTAGGTACAAAACTGTACTATGTTCATCGTGCATACAGCTGCAGTCATAACAGATGGGTAGAATCCCAAAGCTAAAAAAGGGGTGGTAGGCACTAAGTGGAACTTGGAGGAGCCAGGATGCCCTGCAAGACTGTAGTTGCAAAGCCCGCTCTAGATTTGGAGTATAATGGTAGGTGATAGTGCTTGGAGAAAGTATGTACAGAACTCCAAGTGGCTGCTTCCAAAATATCTTTGGTAGGAACCCCTCTGAGGAAAGCTGCAGAGGTAGCTGTGGCCCTTGTGGAGTGAGATCTGATGCCTGTAGGTACAGTTTTACCATGAAAAGAGTAACAAAAGCGTATGCAGTGGGCTATCCATTTTGAGATTGTCTGTTTGGAAATAGGCTTCCCTTGAGCCCCTGTAGCATAGGACACAAAGAGTTGCTCTGATTTTCTGAAAGGCTTTGTTCTGTCCAAATAATAACAGAGCTGTCTGTGAATGTCCAAGGAATGTAGTAGTCTCTCCCCTTTGTTTTGTGGATTAGGGTAAAAGGTAGGTAAGTGGATAGCCTGATTCAAGGCTACCCTGGATACTACCTTTGGCATAAAGGAAGGATTGGTTCGTAAGGAAACTCTGTCCTGATGGAAAATGATGAAAGGCTGCACAGCCATGAGGGCTTGTAGTTCCGAAACCCTGCGTGCTGAGGTGATAGCCAGAAGGAAGGCTGTTTTCCATGACAAATATTGCAGTTCTGTTGAAGCAGCTGGCTCAAAAGGAGGCAGGGTCAGTTTTTCTAGAATGAAATTGAGGTCCCAAGCAGTTACTGGTTGCTTCCTTGGGGGTTTTATATTCTTAGCCCCTCTGAGGAACTGTCTTAAGAGAGGGTGAGAGAATAAAGGAGGATCAGTGTTGTATTCTGCAGAAATGGCTGAGGCATGGATTTTGATGGAGGAGAATGAAAGTCCACTGCTTAGCATCTCAGCTAGGTACTGTAAAATTTGAGGTAAATTCAGTATTCCAGGATTCTGACCCTTTTTCTGATTCCAGGCACAAAACCGTTTCCATTTTGCGGAGTAGGCTTTTCTAGTAGAAGGCCTTCTGGCCTCCAAAGTGACATCCTGCACCTCCTTGGAGAATAGGGTCTGTTGTGAATTTAAGGAATCCTCCATGCGGTTAGATTGAGTGTTTTCAGCTGACTGTGAAGAGTTTTGAAGTTGTGCTGAGTCAGTAGAAGAGGCATTAGAGGCAGGATCCATGGTGGGGAATGCGTCAGGCTCCTCGGGAGTGGGTACCAGTGTTGTCTTGGCCAGTCTGGAGCAATGAGAATCATCTTTGGTCTGTCTGCTCTGGCTTTTAATAGAACTTTGGGCAGCAGAGGAAGAGGTGGAAAGGCATAAACTGTCATTGTTGTCCAATTGAAAGAGTGCGTCCACTTTCCAGGCCTGTGGATGAAAGGTCCTTGAGCAGAATTTTGTCAATTGGTAATTTCTGTGGGAGGCAAAGAGATCTATGTCTGGCCTTCCCCATGCTTGAATTATACTTGAGGATGCAACTTCCATTCGTGTGGATCTGTCATATTTCTGCTCAGGTTGTCTGCCAGCATGTTTTCCTTGCCTGGCAGGAACTGTGCTTGAAGTTGGATTTGTAATTCCAGAGCCATGTTCCAAAGAGACATGGCTAGCCTGCATAGGGGATATGAATGGGTTCCTCCCTGTTTATGTACCACATCACTGTGGTGTTGTCTGTCCTTATCAATAGCTGGCCTGGATGCAGTAGGTCTTTGAAAGCCATAATAGCATTTGTTACTGCTAGCATTTCCTTTTGATTGATGTGTAGGTGCTTTTCTTTTTGTGACCATTTGCCCTGAATACACCAATCTGTCATGTGCGCCCCCCAGGCGTAGTCCGAGGCATCTGTTGTGATGACTTGATTTGCTTGAGGCTTGCAGAATGGGAGACCTATGTTTCTTTGGCATGCTTGAGCCCACCACAGAAATTCCTTTTGAAGACATGGAATCAGTGGTATAGTTGTTTCCAAGCTGTGGCTGTGTTGAGACCATAAGTTATTTAGGTACCATTGAAGTTTCCTCATATGCAGCTTTGCACATGGGATTAGCAGGATGCAAGATGCCATGAATCCCAGAGCCTGCAGGATTTTCCTTGCAGTCAGCCTGGTGAAGGTTGCCAGTTTTCTGAAGTATTGAGTTAGTTGCCCTTGTTTCTCTGGCATGAAGTAGGCCATCTGGATGTTTGTATTCAAGCTGGCACCCAGGAAAATTATTGTTTGAGAGGGTATTAGTCTTGATTTCTTTTTGTTGACTGTGTATCCCAGAGAATTCAACAACATTATTACAAACGCCAGGTGTTTCAGAAGTGTGTGTTTGCTGTCCTCTTGGATCAGGCAGTCGTCCAAACATGGGTATATTTGTATCCCTTGAAGTCTGCATAAGGCAATTACTGATGCCAGGCATTTCGTGAACACTCTGGGCACAGTAGATAAGCCAAAGGGCAATGCAGGGAATTGATAATGGGTTGAACCTGCAAGAAATCTGAGGTATCTTCTGCAATCTTGTCTGATTGGGACATGCAGGTATGCCTCCTTGAGGTCCAGTGTTACCAGCCAAGACTCCTTGCCCAGCATGGGAAGAAGCTGCTGTAATGTGAGCATCTTGAATTTTGGTATGAGTAAATATGTGTTTAGGATGGATAGGTCCAAAACAGGTCTCCAATCTTTGCCCTTCCTTGGTACCAGGAATAGTCTGGAATAAAAACCTTGACCCTGTTCTTGTACAGGTACCTCTTGAATAGCTTTCATGTCCATGAGATCTGAAATTTGTTTTTGTGCCTCTGCCCTTTGATTGTGTGGCAGGTTTGGCATGCCTCTCATTTTTGGAAGGGTGTGAAAGTGGAATCTGTAGCCTCTGTCTATAATGTCCAGGATCCATTTGTCTTTTGTGACAATATGCCAGTTTTTCGAAAATAATGCCAGTTTTCCACCTAAAGGTGCTGCCATTTGAGTCTTGCTTGGCATGCAAAGGGGAAAGTCATTGGTTCTGCTTTCTGAATGGCTGTGAACTATCCTCACCACCTCTTGGTGTAGGTGCTTGCCATTGTCTGCCTCTAAATGATCCTTGAGATTGCCCTCTACCCCTCGGGCGCCTGTATCTACCTCTTTGAGGTCTGTCCGTGGCTGGAAAGGACCAATTTTTTGAAGGCCAATTTCTACTGAAACATGGAGGTTGTACCTATAGGAAATCTTTCACTGTTTGCATTGATTTTGCCTTTTCCTCCATTTTCTTTAATACCTCCTCAGCTTTAACACCAAACAATACATCTTTTTGAAGAGGTGCATCTAGTAATTTTGCTTTGACATGATCTGGTAAGGTTTGCTCTTTGAGTCAAGCATGTCTACGTATGACTAATCCTGTAACAGCAGCTCTACATGAGGCCTCTAAAGCATCAAAACCACATTGCAAGGCATGTTTACCCACATGCTCTGCACTATGCAACAAATCCTGCAACTCCTTCAAGTCTGGTTGTTCAGGTTGTGACATTTTGCTTTTCAACTGAGATAACAAAAAATGTTGATACTTTAACATATGGAACTGACAGTTTAATGCCCTCATGGTTAAGGTGGCCGAGGTGTATACCTTTTTCCCCCACCTTTCTAAAGCTCTGGAATCTCTCTCTGAAGGTAATGGATTTTTGGCAGTGGAGACCTTAATTCCCTTGGGACCCTGTGAAATAGTTTCTGGGTCAGCCGCATGGCTTTTGTATAGGAATTGGTGTGGACCAGGAACCCGGTAATACCTGTCAGGCTTGACTGGAGCTGGAGGTAAAGAATCTGGGTTAAGGCTGGCCTCTGAATACATATCATCTAGTATCTCTAAGACAGGAGGTATAGCCAGAGGCCTGTGCTGAGGGAGCAAGAGGAAATCCCTGAGCCTTTTCTTGGAGTCTGAATACTCTTGGCCTTCCCAGTGGAAGTGTTCCCTCAAGGTATGCAAGGTTTCCCCAAAAGAGTAATCCTCAGGGGGAGACAGAGGGAATGGACTCCTCTGCATCAGAATCTTCAAAAGGGGAGTATGAATGTTCCTGATCCTCAGAATGTTCTGAAGTAATGGAGGCCTGGTCCGAGGAAGGGTATTCTTCCTCCACTCTGGGCCTTTTGTCCGAGGGGGGTTGAGAACCCCTGATAAGAGTAATCAAATCCTCAGCCATTTTGAGCATCTGCTTTTTAGGCATGGGGCCTTGAGAGGGACCCTGTGGAGCTTGTCTTTTAGTATGCATGGCTGCTTTAGATTTAGTGAAAGCCTTAATGGAAAAAGAAGAAGAAGGCCTGAAGACACCTTGAGAGGTGGCAGGCCTGTCTAAACTCTGAGTTTCCCCGCCAAGAGTGGCTTCGGTATCTGTAGTCGGGGTGTGGGCTGAAGAGCCTGCGACCTCGGGCACAGAAGACACCGCTAATGAAGTGTCATCGGTAGTCAGGGGCTGCGTAGGCGCCTCGCTGAGAACCGGAGCACCTGTAGTCGGCTTTAGCGTGGTGTCTGTAGAAGTCACGGACCTCGTATGTCGGTCCTTATCTTTGTGTCTTTTACTCAAAACTGGAGTCAGAGTATCCGACGACATAATGTAATTAAACTTTTTGCCAAAATAGTGTTTGGTGAACTCCTCCCGATGCTTAATAGTGCGTCTGTTGAATGTAGCACAAAAACGACAGGCCGAGATGTCGTGGTCTGGGCCTAAGCAAGGAATGCAGAGGGAATGGAAATACTTATGCGGTATTTGCTTCCCACATGAAATGCAATTATTAACTTTGACATCGGTCTGAGGCAAGAAAAGTTTCCCCAACGGGGTACTTAGCTTTCAAGAAGTCTTCGGTTGCAAAATATTCGTAATCTCAGGAGCTGGCCAACCGGCATTTGCGAACTGCTTCTGCTTCGGGCACCGCGCGGCAAGAAAGACTGAAGAAAATGGTGTCGGCTGGTTCCTTTATACCCCTGTTGCTCTGACATCAGGGAAGAAGCGACGACATCCGACGCCGGACCTAGACTTTGGAATTTGGCCGACCGAGGACCTGCCTGACGGCAGGAAAACCCATCTGTTATGACTGCAGCTGTATGCACGATGAACATCAGGTCTTAATAAAAAAGAATCTACAATTGTACTTGGGTATGTTACCAATACATGTAACTCAGTATGAAATGCAGAATGAGTCATTACTGGGCACACAGCGGGTGCTGCATAGAGTACTTCTGGCTGACATCAAAGACTGAAACAATACTAATTTCATGAACTTTAATCATACTTTAAGTTAGGAATGGGGTCCATTCCATACCTGTAAACTGTACAGATTTTCACCAAATATTTTAGTCCATTTTTCATAAAATTGTAATTTTCTGGCAAATTATTGGTAAGTCATCAAATATTGCAATCAGAAAATGGTGACAGACATTTGAGTTTCAGACTTCTCACTCTTCAGAAAAAATCATGCCAATGCAAAACCTGCTATTCTATCAACTTTTTAAGTTTGTAAGAGCAGTATTAAAAAATTGTCCCTATTTTTGGGCCTTTGTTCCTCCATTATTTATGGCTTTGTCCAGATTTCTTGTTATAAGAGGTTGAGAGGTATGGTCCATTCCCGTTATGGTATTAGAAACCCAAAAGATGTGGAAAAACTAAAAAGGGCAATATTATACTCATAAAGTAGCAGAAAGTAATCTAAGAATTAAGTTATCACGGGAAAGGAAACAAGAGATTCTGCCAATAGGGATGAATTAAATTGGAGGTACAGAGAATAAGCAACAGAGGGCTGGAATTTATTGGAGAAAATTTACAAAGTAACCAAGTACTGGGAGCACATAACTAGAGAGGGAAATCTAACAGAATGGGAAGAGGCCAAGAGGACATTTGGACTGCAGGCTACAGATTGCCTTCTCTTTCAAGGATTGATATGAGAGTATAGGCAAAGAGAAAGGGATAGGGGAATCCTAAGTGATATACCTACTCTGGTAGCGTTTTTAGTTTAATCTGGAACATATGCTGCTGTTAAGAATCTGATAATTTGTAGGGCATATAAAATATAGCACAATTAATATAGGAATCAGTCAGAGGAGGTTAGAAAAGATTGGGAAAAAGAGAGTGGATAAGCAATTCACAAGGAGACAATGGGAGGACTTATGTATGGCTCTCGAGTATACAACTAAGTCTAGAAGATTTAAGATGTTTACTTGGAAGTGTTTGCATTGATATTTTTGGACTCCAAGCAGACCCCAAAGAATTTTTCCTCAGGTAGATGCCAAATGTTAGAGGTGTGATAGGGAAGAAAGTGGTAACTAGAAACAGTAGTGCAGTGAGTTGGCAGAGTTTAAACATTAAAGAGTACGCTGTCAGAAACAGTGGGCAAGCAAAGGGGTGTAAGAAAATAACTTTTTTGAGCTGGGATATGGGATCTGAATTATCTACGCCTAGGGCTAGATTCAATAAAGTCTACACTAAGTGTACACGATATGTATTCAATAAAATTCTTATCACATTTTTTGTGCTTTCTAGTCACCAGAAAGATTACACTGTGTACATGTAGTCTTCACTTTGTAGTAACCCTTATGAATCCCTACCAATATTTAAAGCTGCAAAAATATCAACAAGAAAATGAAATTTAGGAGGAAGAAGGTGTGAGTTATGTCTGAGTTGTCTGTTCACTCAGAACAGTGTATACTTAATGTAAACTTAGTGTAGGCTTTATTGAATGTGGCCCATAGTAAGGCATAAGTATAATCCTGTTTGGCATGTATCGGAAGTCTATTCCAGAGACGGGGCAGCCTCTGAGAGACAAACCTGTCTCTCCAGCAGGTTTTGTTGATGTCACATATTAGATTTAGGCCTATCAAGTGGGTAATGTGCAAGGGGAGTTAGACTTACGGATATGGAGCATCTCTAGTAGTGCAGGGTCCGATATTGCCTTATAGGCGAGAAACAGATCACCTCTGAGCAACTCTGTATGATACCGAGTAGAGTGATACTGATTTGGAAAATGGTAGGAGCAAATTACTTCGTAAAAAATTGAAATTGTGGGAATAATACATGCAGAATAATGTTTTGGAGAAGGAGTGAGGTTTAAGTGAAGGCAAGAATTAATCAACTTATGTAATGTTGGATTGATGATAACTGTATAAAAGAATATATGTGACATATAATGTTTGGAATTGTGAATATGTTAACATGGTTTGTTTTCTTTTACATATATGCATGTTTGCCTGTGTCTTAAGTGATAATTCAATAAAGGTGTATAAAAAGAGATTGTAAACATACCTCTCTACTTCTTTGCTCAAATAATCTGGACAAAGACGAAAAATAATGGTGGAGACAAAGGCCTAAAATCAGGGGCAGTTTTTAAATATTGTTCTAATTTGCTTAAAAAGTTAATAGAACAACAAGTTTTGCATCAGCATGCACTTTCTGTACAATATGAAGTATAAAGCTATAATGTATAGCATTACTGACTGACTGTAATTCTCAGAAATTTATCAGAAAATCAAAATTTTATGAGACGGTGCAAAATTATGAGGCAAAATCAGGAACAATTTGCAAAATCAGGGACAGATGAGAATTATGCTTGCAAACAATAAATGCGTTGCTTGTTATTTAAAATAAGTGTGTAATAATGTCTAAGCATTAGTATATAAAATATTTATTTCATGCTGCCTAAGAGATTTACCCATCTTATGTTTGAAACAGATGTCATAATGCTTTGGTGCTAAATTGTTTCCACTTCCTATTCTGTTTAATTCTATAGTGATATATTAATGCTGTCTTAAGTAATTTTCTCCATTCTGAGTTAACTACACCTTCTTGTTGAAAGAAACATTAATTTATGATGGAAAAAATACATTTCAAGAGTAGTTTACAAAACTCACCACAGCAATCACTATCAGAAACATATTAGAACTGAAGAACATGTATCTTCTTATTTGGGGGTCCATTGCAGAATTGCAGATGACAGCTTTGCACTCCTCTTCTTCAATCTGTTTAGCACAAGACAGAACATTGCATGAATGAACATTGTGAAGTTATACTTTGCAAACATTCTGAGGATCTGACCTATGGGAGCATTTTGAAATACATAACATAGAGTTTGGCCTACATTTTCTACCCATCCAGTCATCATTTAAGAATGCGCTAAACAAATACCCTGTTTACCTCGGCAGGTAACTTTTCAAAAGTCTCCAGTAATAAATCATGCAAGTTTTGTTTTATTCTACAAAACAGGTAAATGTGTACCATTTCTTTTATTAACCCTAGAACCCCCATCAATGGTAGACTACTTATGTCCTAATCAATAATTATGTTAAAGTCTGTTACATTTTACATGTATTGACATATTCATTTATTTACTTGGCTTAAACAGTTCCTGAAAGACACTTAGAAAAAAATCAAGAATGTGAAGTTTAGAAACACTCATATAAAAGAAGAGTTATTTATTTGTCTTTATTTACCGGTAAAGTCCGACTGGGTAATACTCATTTTCAGCGGAGACCCAGGGAAAAAAGATCCATTTGCTTATATTGGATTATACTTTACGTTCCAGTTAAACACAGAGTAGTTACATTTTTACACAAACAGTAGTTACATTTATACAGTCTAAGATTTTACAGAGCTGGATGTTACTAAAGAGATAGTCCACATGCAGCTTAGTGGATTGTAAAGGCAGCAGTTTGTGTAAAAATAGTTTTCTCATTTCAGTGAGAGGTTGAATGTATTATGTTTAAAGAGAGTATTTGGAGTGTGTCTTATGGTGAACACAAAGTCTCAACCTTAGGATAAGCAAGTATGTGCAGGATTGGTTAAGATGTTGTTTAAGCAGTGGTTTAAAAATCAAAAGAAAGAAGGAGTGCAGGAAGAAATGGGAGATTGAAAAGACTGACCAAGCTAGGAAGGACTACTGGTTGGCTAACAAAGAAACTAAGAAAGACGTTGCAATAGCAAAGAATAGGGCATCAGAGGCACTCTATCAACTTCTGGAAAGTGACTCAGTAAGGGGCACAAAGAAATTATACCAGGTTGCAAGGCAAAGACAGAAAGATAAAGAAGATAGTCAGACACCCTTCATAAGGGATTCCAGCAACAACCTGCTTACCAGCCCACAGGACATCAAAGGCAAATGGAAGGAGTATTTCCAGCAGCTTCTGAATGAAGAAAACCCCACAGAAGCGGTACTGCCCCAGAAACAGCCTACAATGAGAGTAGAAGAGGAGCCCAGCTTAGAAGAAGTAAGAGCAGCACTAAGGAAAATGAAGTCAGGGAAAGCAGCAGGCTCAGATGAGGTCACAGCAGATATGATAAAGATGCTGGGTGAGCTAGGGGAGAAATGGCTCCTGAGGGTACTAATTGCAATGTGGAGAGAAAGGCATATTCCAGATGACTGGAGAATAAGCATACTCGTGCCAGTGTACAAGAACAAAGGGGACATCCACAACTGTGGACAGTACAGAGGCATCAAACCCCTACCACACTGCATGAAAGTTCTGGAGAGGGTGATTGATAAACGGATACGCAGAATAGTAGAATGTAAGATGGGAGATGAACAGTTCAGATTCAGATCAGGATGCAGCACAATTGACCTGATGTTTGAATTGAGACAGATATTTGAGAAGAAACTAGAGAAGAGGAAAGAGTCAAACTGGGCTTTCCTAGACTTGGAGAAAGTATATGACAAGGTCCCAAGAAAGCTGATCTGGGCAGTACTGCGGTGGTTTGAAGTCCCAGAAACATTGGTAGAATTAGTACAGGCTATGTACAAGGACCCAGTGACTCAAGTACGAACAGTGTTTGGCCTCACTGAGGGGTTCCCAGTGGGAGTGGGTGTACACCAGGGTTCAGCTCTGAGCCCACTGCTGTTCATACTGGTGATGGACTACATCAGCAAACAGGTTGGCGGGGTCAGAGCAACAAAGCTGCTGTATGCAGACGATGTGGCAGTACAGGCAGACTCTGATCTAGAACTTCAGCAAAGGATAGAAGAATGGAATGCAAATCTGAAGGCACATGGGATGAAACTAAGCACAGATAAGACAGTGGTAATGGCAGCAGATTGGGGAAATCAGAAGAAGCTGAGAATAGAGATAGATGGGAAGATAGTGGAACAGGTAAACAGCTTCAAGTATCTGGGAGGGGTGGTTGAGGAGAAGGGTAGTCTGAATGAAGAGGTCAAAGCTAGAATCAGAGGGGCTGCAGCCAACTGGCATAGAGTATCAGGTGTAGTATATGACAGAAGAATGCCAAATAAGCTGAAAAGTAAGGTGTACAAGACAGTGGTGAGACCAGTACTACTGTATGGTACAGAAACCTGGGCAGTAAAGGCAGAACAGTTGAAGAAGCTAGAGGTGATGGAAATGAAGTGCCTGAGAAAGGTGGTAGGATGCACACTGTGGGACAGGCGAAGAAATGAGGACATAAGAGCAGAAGCCAAAGTAGCTCCAATTGCAGAAAAGATCAAAGAAAACAGATTATGATGGTATGGGCACATATGTAGAAAAGCAGAAGACAATCTGGTGAGGGAGATTTGGGACAGACAGGAAGAAGGTAAGAGGAAGCGAGGGCGTCCAGCAAAGAGGTGGATGGATTGTGTGAAAGAAGATCTGTGACAGTCAGGCATGAGTGTTGAAGAAGGCAGGAGAGTGGCACTGAATCGAGAGTTGGCGACAGTTAATACGATACTCCGACCCCATGTAAATGGGAAAAAGGGGATGATGATGATGATGATTAAAACTACTGATTTTTTTCAGAGATTTTTATTTGTGAGGGATACTATTCCAGAGTCTAGCAACATATGGGGAGTAGAGCAAGTCTCCTGCAACATTATTTGACTTATTTGTTAGTAATAAGAATTTGTTACTAGAGAAGAATTCGCTTGCTGTACAGTAGGTCAGTAATAAGTTATGCAGTGCAGAGCATTTTCTGGATGGTGGAATTTGTATGCTGTAATCAGTTGTGAATATGTTAGGTAGTTGTGTAGTTCAAGCCAGCTTAATTGCCTTAAGCTATGACAATGGTGGTTCCTATGAGGGAGATTGGTAGCAAATTTAGCTACTTTACTGTAGCAGGAGGCAAGTTTTGTTCTTTGAGTATTGTTTAAGTTTCTTAGGATAGGAGCTGCGTATAAGACAGTTGCCAGTAAGAAGGTGGTGGCTTTTCTTGCAGTATCTGTGTAAGGAATCCATTGAGCCTACTTTCTGGTGAGGAGAATTAATGATGTGTAGTGTATGCTGGTTTTATTTGTGACTGTCATCTATTATAATGCCTAGACGTTTACTGTGAGTTGCAGTTTCAATGACAATATTATTTGCTGACTTCATAGTAAAAAATTGCTTTTGATTTTCGGCAACTTTTTGAGGTAAAAAGCATTAACTTAGTTTTCTTGGGGTTAAGTAGAAGGTTTGATATTTTGAGCCAGGTTTCTATAGAGAAAAAGGATTTTTGGGTAGTGTCTTGGAGCTTATTTATTGTTGAGGCCACACATATTAATGTTGAGTTGTCCACATACTGAGCTAAATTAGCATGGTGATTGGAGGTGTGGAGGTCATTAATAAATATATAAAATAGGAGAGGACCCAAGATAGAGCCCTGAGGGACACCTGTAGTAACTGGTTGAAAGGATGAGTAGGTTTGTTGCCATTTAACAGCTTATTGTCTTCTAGACATGTAACTAAGAAAGCACAACAAGGAGTACTGTGAATGTCCTATTGAGGAGAGTAAAATGAGCAGCTGCTGGTACGAGGCAGTATCAAATGCCTTTGACAAATCTAAGAACATGGTGGTTACAAGCAGACCATTATTTCTATGTTGGTTTATTATATTGGTAAAATGTTGTAGAACAGTAGTTGTGCTGTGCTAGGACCTAAAGCCATGTTTTGTTTCTGAGAGCAGGTTGTTTGAGGTTAGTTACTGCATCAGCTGCATATGGATGCATTTCTCTAATATTTTGGAGCAGGGGTGAGACTCGCTATTGGTCTGTATTTGTTCACCTCTGTAGATGTGCCACCTTTGTGCAGTGGTATGATGTAGGATTTTTTTCCACAGTGATGCAATGTATCTTTCTGCTATGGACCTGTAAATTAATATGGACATAGGGAAGGCTATGACTTCTGTTGCAATTTTTAGATAGTCTGATGGTAGATAGTCTACAGCTACAGAAGTAGTTTTTAGTTTGAGGTTCAACTTCCTTATGAGATAGGTACTGGACTGAAATTGAAGAGTTGTAGGTGGTTTTGATTGGGCAGGGGTAGAGAGAGGAGGGCAGATGTGTTAGTGTTTAAGAGAGATAATATTGATTGTAGAAAGTAGGAATTAAACTGTGTGGGGATAGAGAATGTCATACTGTCTGTTTTTGGTGAGGGAGTGGTGGTCTTGCCAGGGTGGAGTAGTTTATTTAGTGATGACCAAAAAAGTTTTGGATTGTTTTTATGTTTGCCTTGTAGGTTGGTATCGTATCTGCCTATCCTGTTTGACATGGGAGTTTTGCAAGGTTTCTAAGATGTCTAAATTGCTGGAAAGTATTTTGAATTCTATTTTTATACTATTTTTTCCAGGCTTTATCCCTTTTTGGCATGATTTTTTGTTTCTTTTGTCAGCCATGATGTGGGGTTGGAATTTACACTTTTATTACATACTGGTGCTAGATTATTTAAGGTCTGTAAGAATACTTTATTAAAGTGTTCTACAGCAATATCTAGTGGTATTGTTCTAATTACATTCCAGCTATGTTGTTTTAGTATTTCATTGAAAATATCATTGCTGAAATGGGTTCTGTTTCATATTTGATTACAGATAATATGTTTATTGAGGTTAAGGTGAGTTCTGATGGCATATATTGGTATGTGGTAACTTATGCTATCTGAGCGGCAGCCTACTTTTGTCAGTTTGTCTAGTTTGTTTGCAAGAATCTAGTCTAATGTTGAGTGTCTCCCTGAAGTTTTATTGATTCTAGTAGGTATGGTTATTAATTGTATGAAGTTGAGCAAGTTTATGGATTCAGTGGGGTAGTGGAATTTGTGAGTTGCCAGTCTAGATTTAAGTCTCCAGGTATTATAGTTTCATGGTTAATTTGTTGGGATATCCAGTACAGGATACTTTCAGCAGTATCAATATCATTCCCTTGTGGTTTATAGATTGCTGTTAAATGTATACTTTTTCTATTGTTGATTTTAGAAGTATTGTTGGAAGTTCAGCATTGTTAAATGTGGGCATTTCCTGTTGAAGTAAGGTGATGATTAGGGTATTTTTATAGATAACTGCTGTACCACATGAACACTCGTTTTGCCTGTCATGCCTGAGTATATTGTATTTGGGGGAGGTGATGTCATTATCCTTTGTTTCTTTTTTTAACCAGGTTTCAGTAACTATGACCCAGAATGATACCGCAGTACAAGGACAAAATGATTGACTTCAGCAATTGGCTAAGCTTCGGGTGCCATTCAAAGGGGATCCAGTATCTGCCTGTCTGGGAAGACATGATCGACAAACCACGATGCTTTGCCAGAGATGGTCTGCACCTGTCTCCCCTGGGATTCAGGTTACTGGCTAAAGCTCTTGCCACCCCTATAGTGCCTTTTTTAGGCAAGGTTCAAAGGACAAAACCACCACCGTAACAGATACAAGCATGCAAAATCTGAAGGTAATGCTACTCAATGCTAGAAGTCTAAACCTCAAAATGCACTCTCTCGAGGCACTCCTAAAAATGGAGAACATCGATATATGTGCAGTAACTGAGACTTGGTTGAAGGCTCCAGAGAGCACCCCTGCAGTACCAGGCTACAACTCTTACCACACATTTCGGCCACAAAACCAAGACCAAAACACTATAGGTGGAGGAATGTCCATATTCACCAAGGATATTCAAACCTCCAGGCTAGTTGCCCAACACAATGCATCTGAAAGTCTCCAGGTGCAACTAACACTAGGTAAGACTGCAATCCAGATCTCCCACCATGCCCCAAGAGTCTCACTACACCTTTCTAAACATACTGGAAAATATTAAGATACAACCAAACACCCTAATACTGGGTGATTTCAACTACCCTGCCATTAACTGGGAAAACTACTCGGGTACCAACTCCTTTTCCCAACGGTTCTTGGAATTCATAAATTCCAATGTCCTGGATCAACTAACCCATTGTCCCACCAGGGGCTCCAATATCCTAGACCTGGTCATTACCAACATGGGAGATAGATGCTCCCCACCAGTGGTCACCCCCTTATTGGTCAGGTCTGACCATAAGCAAATCACCCTTGACATCCACATCCCACCCCCACCCACCAGTAAGGAAACCTCCTTAAAAAACGTCTCTAAAGTCAACTTCATGCTACTGAAGTCAGAAATGACAAACTTCATGACACCCATGCAGACGGGATCTGAAAGTTCGACTGCAGAATCCTACACTAAGGCACTGTACGAGCACATCCACTCGTGCATGAATCATGCCATCCCAAATAGAGCCAAGATGCTCTCCTCCAAAAAAAAGGAAGTCAATCTGGTGGTCCCCTGCTATAAACAAACTATTCAACAGAAGGAAGAAACTGTTGCAAAAAAAGAGGAAAATCCCAGGATGCAAAAAACTCCCTCACCAGCCTCAGTAAGAAGCTGAGATCCCTCATAAAATCCTCAAAGTTCGCAGACGACTGCAAACTAGGAGCTATAATTGACTCTCCGGCTGACACAGACATCCTCCAAAAGGGTCTCACTGAGACAGATACTTGGAGTCAAAACCATGGTCTCAAGGTAAATGCCAAAAAGTGCATAGTCATCCCCTTTGGAAAAAACAAAGTACCCACAAACTACCACATAGGTGGTAGCCCCCTAAATATGGAAGATGTAATAAGGAATCTGGGGACCCAAGTAGATAGTAACCTCTCCTTTGATAATCACATTGCCAACATGGTTAGAAAATCCTTCTATGTGGCCCACCTAATCACAAAAGGGTTTGCATCCGGATCGAAAGAGGTCATTGGGCCCCTCTACACATCACTCATCAGACCCATCATAGAGTACAATGCCCCATTTGGGATGTACCTTAGAAGACACCTGCAACAACTGGAAAAACCAAAGAAGTTCCTCACCAAGAGGATCACTGGTCTCAAGCAGATGCCTTTTGCAGCTCTACTGAAGAAACTCCAGCTGTACTCAGTTGCATACCGCCTACTCAGAGGTGATCTCTGCCTGACATACAAGGAAATGTCCAACCCAGAATTGATGGACATGCTCCACCTAAAGAAAACCATATCCCCTCAAGCCACACGCTCCAGGGATCTAAACCTCACCACAACAATAAATAGGATGTGCTGGAGGGATAGATTCCTGTCCCAGAGACTTCCCATGCTCTGGAACACAATTCCAGTCTACATTACGCAGAGCTCTTCGCTAACCCTCTTCAAGAGGAGCCTTGACGAGTGGCTGAGAAACAGAAAGTTTACCCCAGGGTCACTTCAATGGCTCTGCTGGACAGAGGCACAGGGAACTAATCTAAGGGGGCGGTAAAAGCCAACACATTCCGGCTAGGCTTATAAATGCCTTCGGGCAGATAGCCTAGTATCTACCTATGAATCAAAAAGCTAGTTACGAAAATAAAATTGCCAAAGATTCCAAAGACAACCACAAGGCATTCTATAATTATGTCAAGAATCTAAATGGCAATGCTCAGATCTTCTCTGAGCTTCAACAGAATGGCATGAAATATACTGATCCCAAGGATATTGCCAATATGCTGGCAGATCGATTAAGTGACAAATTCACCCCCCCACTCATCCCCTAAAGGGCCCATCTCAATATCAAAAGATTGCCAAATTCTGGTGATCACGGCCACACAGGTAGAAACCACACTCTCCAAAGCTAAGAATACAGCATCCATGGGACCAGATGACATCCCAGGCTGTGTACTACATGAACTACAAAATGAACTTGCACCTCACCTTTGTGTCATGTTTAATCATAGCCTCACCTCAGTCTTCGTGCCCACTGAATGGCGCACAGCTACAGTTATCCCACTCCACAAGGGGGAATCCACCTTGGATCCTGAGAACTACCGTCCCACCAGTCTGATGAGCCTGATCTGCAAGGGCATGGAACACATTATCATGGAACTTATAAACAAAGACATTGGCAACCTTCAAACACTGGACCCCACCCAGTTTGGGTTTGTGAAGGGCAGATCTTGTCTCCTGAACCTGACTGACTTCTTCGAATCAGTCTTCAGAGCTGTGGACAAGGGTAAGGTGGTCCACACAGCCTATCTGGACCTTGCCAAGGCCTTCGACACCATGCCCCACTCTGGAATCATAGATAAACTTACTAAGCTGGGCATAAATACATCACTTGATGGGTTGCCAACTGGCTTACCGACAGAACCCAGACTGTAAAAGTAGTTGACTCCAAATCCATCTCCAGACAAGTGGAGTACCTCAGGGTTCAGTCCTGGGACCAGTCTTGTCTGGCATTTACTTCTCTGAAGTACAGGCCAACACTAAGGTACTCTGGCTAACAAAGTTCGCAGATTACTGCAAACTGAGAGCTATTATTGAATCCCAAAATGAAGTGGATATTCTACAAAAGGGCCTTACAGAAACAGATGCCTGGTGCCAGAGCCATGGGCTCAAGCTTAATGCTAAGAAATGCATAGTTATCCCCTTTGGAAAAAAACATGTACCCATGAATTACCACATAGGTGGCAGTACACTAAACATCAAAAGTATGATGAGAGACTTAGGGACACAGGTGGACAGTGGTCTCACTTTCGATAACCACATTGCCACAACAGTCAGGAAATCCTTCTATGTGGCACACCTCATCACTAAGGGCTTTTCATCCAGAAAAAAAGAGGTCATTGTCCCACTGTACTCATCCCTCATTAGGCCCATTATAGAGTATAATGCCCCATTTGGTAGGTACCTCACAAGACATCTGCAACAGCTGGAAAGACCACAGAAATACCTCACTAAAAGAATCACAGGCCTAAAGCAGATGCCATATGCTGACCATCTAAAAAAACTCCAGCTATATTCTGTGGCATATCGTGTACTCAGAGGCGATCTCTGCTTAACATACAAGGCCATGTCAAACCCTGAGCTGTTGGACATGCTCCACTTAAGGAAATCCAAATCCCTCAGAGCTACACGCTCCAGGGATCTAAACCTTGTCATCACAATGAACAAGACATGCTGGAGGGACAGGTTCCTGACCCAGAGACTCCCCATACTCTGGAATAGACTGCCCATACATGCCAAGCAGAGCGCCTCCTTGACCCTCTTCAAAAGGAACAATCATGTCAGTCGCCCTGCTAGACAGGGGTCGAGAGAAGTAAATATTGTGGGAAGAAATATCCAGGGAATTATGGCTAGGCTTGTACAGGCCCTAGGGCTGATAGCCTAGTACCAACCTATGAACATTGGGAGTGTATGTGGCAAGGCAGGCATGTCATGTCTTGGATTTTATTGTGAATACTTCTTAGGTTCATATTTAGTAATGTGAGTTTATGTTTTGTTTTTGCTGAGATGTATTCAGTGACTGGTTTATTTTGGAGTTGGAAGTAATGGTTTTATGAACAGTGGGATCTGGGTTGGGATGCATATCTCTGCTAATTTTTTGAATAAATATTTTATAGAGGGAAGAATATGGCCAGTTAGAATTTGGTCTTGGTTTAGTATTTGATTGTAAATTTGGGTACTTAGTTTTGAGATATTTATACATAAATCAAATATGGTTTGTTTGTAGAGAGAGGGTGTTATGGAGAAAGGCAGGCTGGGTAGATGTTGATTTTCTTTGTGCGGATTGGTTGAAGTCCTAAGTATGTGAAGGAGGTGGATTTGACATTTGGTGATGAAGGCTAATAGAGTGAGGATGAATAGTAAAATAATCTGACTTAGGAGAATTTTATTTAAAATTGGTTTTATTTTTGTTATAAATAAGGATTAGAAAACATTAGGAAGGTACTGGATTGGCTGTAGAGATGTAATTTGCTAGTTATAGGGGGCAAGGATTAGGACAGTTTGAGAGTCTTGGGTGGTAAACAAGAGTGAGTGTTACTATTAGGAGCAGTTCTATTGATTGTTTTCTTTTGGAGGGAACTGATGGTATTGGTTTGAGGAATATGTGGGTGATGCTATGGAAGTATAAATGTAGAGTATGAGGGGGTGGGTGGAAATTGGGGGTAGGGGAGTGGAGTGAGCCCTGGCATTAGTGAGGGCAAATAAAGCAGGTTGAAAACTTGGCAAAGAGACAGAGGAAAAAAAAAACAATCAGTGACTTAACTTAAACAGCCACAAATCTACTGAGAGAAAGAGAGAGAAGTAAAAGGAGCAATGCAGTTTAAAAGGTCTCTGAGCTAGTAGCTGAAAGTCTTGATTTTGTTGCTCTAGGACACAGTTTAGCAGGAGAGTTAGTCCAATATCACCTTCACCTGATTAATGGTTTATAACAGTAAAAAATTACACTTGACTGTTTGAAGAACTGTGTAATTTATTTAATGTATTTTACATTTGTATACTGGTAAAGTCCAACTGGGATAAGACCCATTTTCAGAGGAGGCCTGGGGAGAAAAGCTCCACAAATAGAGAGTATACAAAACTTGTACAAGAAATTATACAAAAAATATACAAGACATACAGTACACCATAAATTAAATTCTATGCTGTTATAGCTGACATTTGTATTATACAATCATCTGATATAATTCCTTACTGTAGTGTAGACGTAGTTTCTCAAGCACGCCGAGGAAGGGTTAGTAGGGGGGAAATTGAAAAGAAAAGGATGAGGTTAGAGATTACCTAGACGTGAGAGAGAGCATAGATTATGGAGGTGTTCAAGGAAGAAGAAAAAGTATGACCAGAACTATTAAAACTAGTTAGCCTGGAGTAGTACAGGAGCAAAGCCAGGTGTCATTTAGATAATGTTTAAGTATCTTTTGGAATTGGTTGGTATTTGTGTTGGTTTTGATGCTATGAGGTAGTGAATTCCACCTTGTTGCTACATGATGAGAAAATAAGAGTCCCCTGCCATAGGACACTTGTAGTAGAGATATATTGTAATCTAGTTAAAAAACATATTGCCTCTGACCATAAATCCTATTACTGTAAGCTACAAAATAATCACAAATTCAAACCCAAGAAATGTTGTAGTAGTATCACAGCCCTCCTTGGTCCCAGCAGAAAAGACAACCCTTCCCCCCGACCCTAACACTCCGGATCATACCATAGCCTCCAATTTTAACTCCTTCTTCATTGACTCAATAGCCATACCAACTACATCTTTCCCTAAAAACTAATCTGCTCCTTCTACATCTCCCCCCTTCAACTCCTCTCCCACCAATACTATCCACCCCTTCCCTTCTCCCCTCAAACCCATCCCTGTCAACACTATAAAGTTCTCAATAAATTAAAACCATGTTTTAATGCCCCTGACAATTTACCATCCAACTTTCTCAAGTTAGCTGCTGAGGGCATAGCTCTCCCCATCTGTATTCTAATCAACTGCTCCATCCAAGTTTCCTATGTAGCCCTCCTCTGGAAAAAAAGCCTTCATCATTCCCTTACATAAATGAGGCAACAACACTGACATCTCCAATGTCCGCCCCATAGCCATCCTCTCCCCTATCTTAAAAATATTTGAAAAATGTATTCACCTACAATTCTTATCTTACCTTTTTAGACAAGTCATCTCCTTACCCCAACACACCCAGTCACAGTACCACCACTGCTCTGCTATCATTCCTTGACAATATCAACCATGCCCGCAACTCAGGAAATATAGTATCTCCCCTTTTCTTAGACTTATCCAAGGCTTTTGATACCATTTCCCTTACCTTACTACTGTCTAAGCTCTCTCACCTTAATCCATCCCCAACTATCAGTTGGTTCTCTAGTTACCTCCCAAATTGGCAACAGGCCATTAAATGGAACAACTGTACCTCCTCTTACCTAGACATCCTCGCAGGCGTCCCCCAAGGTTCTCCACTGGGCCCTTTACTTTTCAATATCTTCATAAATGACTTCCATCTTTGCATCCCAAATGCTAAACTCATCCAATATGCTGATGACTCTACAATCATTTGCTCTGCTGAATCTCTCTCCACACACTTGCAATTAACTTAGGCCACCTTCAACAGCAGAGTCTTGGATGCAAACAATCGCCAAGCTCTCATTGCATCAAAACTAAAATCATGATATTCACCCCATCTAAAAACACCAAAATAGGCAAAAACTCCTTCTCTATAATAAGCCACAATATGTCTCCCATTGAAGTAGTCCTCCATACCAAGCTTCTAGGAGTTCTTATTGATGAACAACTAAAGTATGACATCCACCTTCAAACTAACATTAAGAAAACTCACCAGAAACTTGGTATGCTTTACCGCCACAATCGCTATCTAACCTCTTCAACTAAATTTACCCTCTCTACTACCTACCTCCTCCCCTCTGTCTCGTGTGGCGCATCCATCCTTAACAATCTTCAAGCCACCCTTAAAACTAAACTGGCATCCTGCTACAATAAAAATCTCAAAAGTTTGCTACAAGCGCCAAATATTCCTCTCACCATTGTGACTCCTTACACTCCTTAAACTGGCTAGAGATCCTCAACTCTCTCTCCTTCATTCAACTCTCCACTGCCCATAAACTCATCTTCAAGCCTTTTCAATGCCCATCTCACTCTCTCTCTCTTCCACCCTTTCCAAGCACCTTCTTGACCGATACCTCAGGTCTAATAAACAGAACATACTGAAAGTGTATAAACTATTATGCACTCCTGGCCAATTTCTTTTATCTTTCTCCGTAGCACGGAAATGGAACTCACTTCCTCCCCATATTCAAACTATCCAGAACCTCTCTACTTTTAAGACCTTACTCCACTCTTATCTCTCTTCTAAATGGGAATGCTCCTAATCTCTAGGCTATACTTCCACTACCGTCAAGTATACCTTCTCAAAACTTTACCTTCCACTCAGACATCCTATTCTTCCTCCTTCTCCTGACTCCTATAACTTCCTACTCTCTCTTTTTTTTTCTTTTTACAGGTTATCTACCTCCCAGAAATCTTAATGCTTAATGCACCATAAACCTATAACTTTGGCATACTATAGAGTTTTGTTATTTTTTATGTTTGTAATAACTTCTGCTGGCTTTTATTTCTGTAATACCCTGCATTAATTTTAATGTGATTCATTGATGGTATTGTGAAATTGTTTGTAATAACTTCTGCTGACTTATTTCTGTATTACCCTGTATTGATTTTGATGTTATTGTTACTTGCATTGTTTCTGTATGTATGTACATGGAGCTTTTCTCCCCAGGCCTCCACTGAAAAAGGGCTCTTACTGGCACAGTGGACTTTACCGGCTAACAAACTGCAAATAAATAAAATAAAATATATTTGTTGAGCAAAGACTTTGGTTTGTGGTATGAGGCTGGAGAATATTTAGAAAGGCAGGATTTTTTTCCAGTTGATATACTAGTTTGTGTGCCAAGGTTAATTGTTTAGGATAGAAGTTGTTCTAACCAGGAGTGTTTTTGTAAAGAGTGACAGTGGTGGGCATGATGTAGGCAGACAGTTCCAAATTTAGCTATTTTATTGTAGCATGTTTCAAGTTTAATTAAATGTGTCTTTTTTAGACTGGTGAGAATTGGGGAAGCATACAGAAGTGTTAATGGAAGATGGGTTCTAACAATGCCAACCCCAGCTAGAGTGTTAGATACTTTTTATTTCTGTAAAGAGTACCCATTTTTTTATGTGAACTTTCTTAATTGTTTGTGCTATGTGTAGGTTGTTATCTGTTATTACTCCTAGTAGTTTTGTTTGTGAATTGGCATTAATTTTAGTATTATTCCTAGCTAAGATGTAGAAGGTGCTGGGGGGAGAAGATCTTGTGGGTTGGAAGATCGTGAGTTTTGTTTTATTGGGGTTGAGTATGAGCTTATGGTTAGAGAGCCATAGCATGGTATCTGAGAATAATTTATGGGTTATATCATGGAGGTGTTGCAGGTTATTAGCAGTGCATGTAAGTGTCGTGTTGTCTGCATACTGAATAGCTGAAGCCAGTGGGGTAGCATGGAGGTTGTAAAAATAGTGAAGAGTAGCGGCCCAAAAATTGAGCCTTGAGGTACTCCTAGTGTGATGGGAAGAGGGGGAATAGGACATTAAGCCATTTTACAGATTGTTGGCGGTCCTGTAGATAACTTTAGAACAACTGAAGTGCAGAGGGGGTGAAGTTCAGTTTGGAGAGTGTATTTAATAGTTTGGGGTAGAAGACCATATCAAAGGCCTTGGACATGTCTAAAAAGACTGCAGAGTCTATTTTACCATTGTTTCTCAGTTGGTTGATGGTATTGGCGAAACTGAGGAGTGCGGTTGTGTAACTATGATGGGGCTTAAAACCATGTTGACATGTTGCTAGAAGTTTGTTGAAGGTAAGATAATGAATCAGTTGGGAGTGGGAGTGGCTACATCTTTTGAGGAGTTTAGATAGTGGAGAGAGAATGGCAATCAGTCTGTAATTCTAACGACCACTCTGACCCTCACAGATCAGCAAAACAATGAGAAAAAGTAAGCCAGGATGCAGTTGCACAGCTGTGGAAAATGTCTGGCTCAGAATTCAATTTGGTTATACAAGAAAATAACTGAACTAAAGGAATGGAGACAGTGGACTGCTAAAAACAATGAACTGAGCACAGTTAAAGGGGAAAGTACCAATGGGACTGCTGTGGTGTAAGAAAATAGAGTTATTATAGTGGACATTATAATTAAGAAATACTTGGTCTTCTTAATTGTGCAGTAAGTCACTCATACCTCGGGAACTAAAGACCTATTGCTATTAAGGGATATACACCATCCGGCTTATCGACTGTTCAGACTTCTGCCAACAAGGAAGTGTTACAGAAGCATTAGATGCAGGACATCTAGATTCCATAGCAGCTTCTTCCCATACGTTATCAGACTGAACAACAAATCCATAGCCTAGCCCACTAAATGGGTAAAACATTATTTAGGTGCAATATGTCATTGTTATTTATATAACTCTCTACATAGCTCACTTTGTACACCTCTATCTGCACTATGAAAACTGCAAACTATAAGTTTATGGCATATATTGGTGGTGGGTAAGTTTTACATGTGTGCCTTTATTTATTTATAGTACTTTTTTTGTATATCCTTATATTTCTACTGAGTCTGTTCCTGTTGTATTTGTTTTCTTTCTGCTGTAAAAAAGCTTTAAATGTTTTACTTTATTTAGTTTTAGTATCTTATTTTGATTTCTATTTTTACTATTTACATTTTTATTAATTTAATCTAGCCCCCTTCTGTAAACTGTCATTCTTACAGTACGAGCCTGATTATCGAAATGTCTTACAGTGATACACACTTTTTCCTCTGTGTTGATCTGTATAACAATAAAGTTTACTTTGAGTTTGACTATGACCTGTTAGTCTAACTAGCCTTATATGCAAGGCCATGGAGCGAATAATCATGGACCTTATCAACAAAGATATAGGTAATCTCCAAACACTTGACCCTACTCAGTTTGGATTTTTCAAAGGGAGATCATACCTGTTTAACCTGCTGGACTTCTTTGAGACAGTCACCAAGGCCCTGAATGAGGAGAAATCTGTGCATACAGCCTACCAAGAATTAGCCAAGGCTTTTGACACTGTCTGCCACACAGGCATCATTGCAAACTCACCCAGTTAGGTATCAACCCTTATATCATTAGATGGGCCACTAACTGGCTCACTGATAGAACATATCAACATCAGACCTGTAACCAGTGGTGTTCCACAGGGATCAGTCCTGGGACCTCTACTGTTTGGAATCTATTTCTCTGAAGTACAAGCAAAACCTAAAGGTCTGTGGCTGACAAAGTTTGCTGATGACTGCAAACTGGGAGCAGTCATAGAATCTCCAAAGGATGTCAACATTGACATCCTACAAGAGGGTCTTACACAAACAAATGATTGGTGCCAAAGTCATGGCCTTAAACTCAATGCAAAAAAATGCATCATCATCCCTTTTGGTAAGAGCGATGTTCCTGCTAACTACCACATTAATAGCAACACCCTAAGTATGCAGTCAGTGGTGAGAGACCTGGCCACACAGGTTGACAGCAATCTTACCTTTGATCAAAATGTCTCTACAGTGGTAAGAAGGGCATTCTATATTGTTCATCTCATAAGTAAGGGCATTGCCTCCAGAAAAAAAGAAGTTATAACCTCCCTGTACTCTTCCTTCATCCGGCCAATAATTGAGTACAACACCCCTTTTGGTATGCACCTGCAGCAATTGGAGAAATCACAGAGAATCCTCATAAGGAAAATTTAAGGATGTTATGTGGTCCAATCTCGCCTACATTCTTACTCACGGGTTCGGAGCCGAACATCGGCTTCGACTCAGCCAACTTATATTTTTCTAGCACGAAGTCTCTAATTGGCTGGGCTAACCTGGTATCCCATGTTGCACCGCTCCACAACCCCAGAGCTCATTTGCCGCTCATGGAGCTAGGACGTGGTCTCGCTTGGCTGTGGCTAAGTAGCTTTAAAACTTTCTCACTGAAAATTGTTTGCTTTCTTCACAAAAGCTATTTTAATAGCTGTTTGCTTATTATTATCGTTGTTTTGTGGTGTGAGTGTTTGTTTGTGGTATCCCTCCGTTCCTATGGGCTAGGCCCGTTTAAGTTAGATGACCTAGTCCTCCCTCCGTTGTGTGGTTTGTCTGAGGTAAACATGTGTCCCTTGCTACAGTGTGTGTCTTGTTGTCAGGTCAGAATCGTTTAATTTAGAGATTCTGTCTTTGTTGTTAGCGGTAGTTTCCCGCCTTATCCGTTGTGGCCTACATTCCTGTTTTCTGTGCTTGTGTACTGTGGTTTGGCCATTATGTCTAAGGATCAAAAAGAACACAAACCCTCTGGGTTTAAGAAGTGTTCTAAATGTAGCTACAAGGTGTCCATAACAGATGGACATGCTGTTTGTGTATACTGCTTGGGGGCAATACATTTACAAGAGTCCTGTAGTTTTTGTCACATTTAGCCCCAGGTTACTACAGGAGAGAAAAAATAAACTTATACTGAAGGGCCTTCTTAAGCCTTCTTTTGAGGAGTCCTTGGACTCTTCCTCTGGTTCACAATCTAAAACCAAGACTTCTAAGGCTAAGAAAAGATCTCCGGATCCATCAGTTACATCGGAGCCACCGGAGAAGACTACCAAATTGGACTCGACCTCCTCGGCTCCCTTGTCCTCAGGGCCTCAGGAGGTAGCTGTGATTCTTGAATCTGCCTCGGCTCCTATCCTGTTAGTGCCCATTTGGAGCTGATCTCCTAGTGTCAGACAAAGATCTCCAGATAGGAGATCACAGTCACCTTCTCTCTCCTCCAAATCCTCCAGACTCCTTGATTTGGATGTGGATAGGGTGGTCCAGAGGCTCCTGCAGTCATTGATTTTGGCAAAATTATTTTCGGCTCCGACCCAGTCAGCTCCTGAGCCAGTCCCAATGAGTGCACCCATGTTTCCTCCTCTGAGCACCTCCTTGTCTTCGGAGCCAGAGTGTTTGGCTCCGGGTGATGTTTTGCCAGCTCTGATACCTCTTAAGGCCTTATCGGTGCCGACGTCGGCTCCTACCATGTCGGCTCCATCCTCTGGTTTCGGAACCCGGGTTTCCTCTGTCGGGCCCGAGGGGGATACTTCGGGACTTTTGTCGGTTCTGAGCCTCCCTATCGGTGCTTCGGCTCAGGGAACTTCGGTTCCGATCTTGGCCTCGGAGGTTGGTCGATCCTCGGATTCGGGGGGACCCGCCTTCGAGGCCATGAGGAGCACACTGGCCAGATCCTCAGTCACATCACCCGGATCGGTCATTCCATCCCCTTCCACACTGGCGAGAGCCTCTGATGTCCCCCTGTCGGTTGACAGCAGAGCCCCAAGGACTGGGGATACCCCCATGAGCGGTCCCCAACTTTCTGAGGGCCCCTCAGAGTCTGTGCCTGAGGAGCCCCCAAGAAAGAAATTGTGCAAGAGGAAGCACATAGACTCCCAGGATGAGTCCCTCACCTCTGATACCGACCTCGAGGAGTCAGAGGGGTCCCCCAAGTTGTCCTCCGATGACGTCTCTTTCTCCGACATCCTGGAGATTTTGAGGCAGAGAGGCGGCTGGTCGTCCAAAACCCCCTCTGAGGAGGAGTCTGTATTCCTCAAGGCCTTTGGGGCTCAACCCTCCGCCACCTGGGTGTCTCCACCCTTCGATGAGCTCCTGGATTTGATCTGTCGAAGGGCGTGGGAGACGCCTGACTCGGTGGAACCTGTACCAAGATGCCCTAATAAATTTCTGTCAGCTCCCCCTGGAAAGAGTTCCTGTCCAAAGGGGTTTCTGTGGATGCCATGGTGGTGGCGGCAGCCACTCAGCAGGAAGTAGCAGAGTCTTCTTCCTCCGTCCATCCTCCTAACAAGGAGTCCAGGAGTATGGATTGGTACGGGAAGCGTACCCTCTCTTTAGCGACCTTCACACTTCGGTCTCTGAACTATGTCACTTTATTCGGCTCCAGAGAGATCTCCTTAAAGACTTAGGAGATACTCTAATGGGTAACATACCAGAGGCGTTAACACAGATGGTTAACATCCAGTTGTCTACTCTTGGCTCGATTGTGAACTCGTCCATGAGGCTCATATCTTATGCTGCCGAAGGGGCGAGCAGGGCAACTAGCTCAGGTGTAGCCCTTAGGAGGCAAGCCTGGATGCACCTGTGTGAGGCCTTCAAGTCTTCCTTCTCTGACGCCCCCTTTGATGGGTCCTCACTTTTTGGGACCAAAGTGAAAGACACCTTCACCAGATGCGAGCAAGAGGGAAAGACCCTGTCTGCCGTAGGGGTCCATTTTTCCCTCCCATCCAGGCCTTACCCCAAGGCACAGAGGGGAGGAAAAATGTGGTTCAAAAAGTCACAGAAGTCTTTCCCTGCCGGTCAAGGTGAGTCCCCCTCCAGAGGCAAAGGAGGGGGTGGCTATTCTGGGAGATGCCACCCTAGGGGCAGAGAAGACCCTCGCAATTTGGGAGACCATGATTCCTTTCGTAGGCCTTCCTGTCATCGTCCTTGATGCATTGACTGACTGTGCTATTCTGGAGCCAGTCGGGAGCCGCATTTCGTTGTACCCGGAAGTCTGGGCAAGTATCACTCAGGATCGATGGGCGCTTCGTATAGTTACAATAGGTTATTCCATCTCCTTATTGTCAGACCCTCCTCCTCCCAAGAGAATCCCAGACATTCCACCCAGTCAAAGGGATCATGCAACACTAGAAATCTCAAAGTTGCTGGAAAAAGGAGTCATCCAACCGGTTCCCCCAGACCAGATCGGATTAGGGACTTACTCAAGACTCTTTTTGGTGCCGATAAAAACAGGGGACCTGAGACCTATCTTGGATCTCAGCCGACTGAACCACTATGCTCTAAAGTCCAAGTTCCGAATGGTCACCCTTCAGTCTATTTTTCCGTTACTGGGAAAAGAAGTATGGATGTGCTCCATCGATCTCAAGGATGCTTACTACCATATCAAAATGTACAGGGCATCCAGGAGTCACTTACGCTTCCGGCTGGGAGCCAGTCATTTCCAGTTTCGTGCCCTGCCCTTTGGCCTCACCACAGCTCCCAGGGTGTTCACCAAGTGTTTGGCAGTGGTGACAGCTCACCTGAGACATCAAGGATTCCAAGTGTTTCCATACCGCCCCCACCAGGCATCTTCTCATTCAGGCCAGGGAAAAAAACATTGCCCTTTGTCATCAACTAGGAATTACCTTGAACTGGGGAAAGTCTACCTTGCTGCCCTCACAGCGTGTCACATTTATAGGCGCAGAGCTAGACACCGTTCACATGCGGGCTTTCCTGCCTCAAGAAAGGATAGAGGTGTTGCAGGGTTAGGTTCGCGCTTTGCTAACCCCCAAGAAGGTTCAGGCCAGATGGGTCCTATAGCTCCTGGGATCCATGGCAGCCACCATTATGTTAGTGCCCCTGGCCAGATTACACATGAGGCTTCTGCAGTGGCTTCTCTCAGCCCAATGGTCCTTTCAGAAACTCCACCTGTCCCATCTGATCCTACTCACCGATCGGTTCAAACAGGACCTCTGTTGGTGGCTGAGTCCCACCAACTTGAACAAAGGGAATCCATTTATTCCTATGACTCCGGTTGCCACGGTGACCACGGACGCCTCCCAGATAGGGTGGGGGGGCATTATCTGGGCAGGATGGTCCAAAGCACCTGGCAGGATCACGAGGTACATGGCGTTGCAAGCACTGCAGAGCTCTGTTCCCCTAGGAACGATTGCAATTCACTCGGACAACATGTCTGTCGTGTGGTACCTGAACAAGCAAGGGGGAACCAGGTCTTACCCCCTATGCAGAGAGGCCATGCAAGTGTGGCAGTGGGCAGTGTCTTCCCAATGGTTCCTAGTGGCAACGCACATTCCGGAGAAGGCCAATGTGATCGCAGACAGGCTGAGCAGAGCCATTCTGATGCCTTATGAGTGGTCCCTGAACCGCCGAGTTGCGGAGCAGATTTCAACAGGTGGGTTCAGCCTTGCTGTGACCTTTTCGCCAGTCCCCACAATACCAACTGCAGCAACTACTTCACTCTGATCCACCCCACAGGGGGAGTCACCCAGGGATGCTCTAGTCCATGATTGGCCTCTCGGTCTGCTCTATGCTTTCCCTCCGTTTCCTCTACTACCAAGAGTGATCCAGAAAGCCATTTCCTTGAGAAGTAAGATGATTCTTATTGCCCCACACTGGCCTCACCAAGTCTGGTTCTCCTTTCTTCATCAGTATGCAGTGGACAGCCCTTGGACTCTGGATCCAGCACCAGACCTACTGACACACATGTCGGGACAGTCCCATCCCTCCCTGAGGACCCTCAGGTTGACATCCTGGCTACTCCACTTCTATCTTTAGTCAGACTTCATCGTTTCTCACCTGAGGTAGTACACATTTTATCTTCTTCTCATAAATCTTCTACCAGGAAGATTTACTCCAGCAAGTGGAAAAGATTTTCAATTTGGGCTCAAGCCAAGGGACTGGATCCTTTCACAGCCCCCATCCCTGCTGTCTTAGATTTTTTATCCACTCTTTTTCAGCAGGGTTCTGCTCCTGCTACCATTAAGGTTCAACTGGCCGCTATTTCCAATTTTCATACCTCTTATGAACCTTCTCTCATGGTGCATAAGCTATGTAAGGCCTTTTTGAGGGGCACCTTGTTGCTTCAGCCTCCTGTGTCAGAACCCATCATGCCATGGGATTTAAATTTTGTCTTACAGGCCCTGACATCATCACCTTTCGAACCAGCTGCCACCTGTGATTTAAAATTTCTGTCTTGGAAGACTGCATTTTTAATAGGTATCACATCAGCCAGACGGGTGTCTGGGATTCAAGCGTTGTCCATCAAATCCCTGTATTTAATATTTCATAAGGACAGGGTTTCCTTGAGACCTAATCCTTCCTTCCTTCCAAAGGTAACCTCTGCCATAAACCTCAATCAGTCCATTGAGCTGCCAGTTTTCTTTCCTCAATTTTCTAACAAGGCAGAGTTTAAGTTTCATCAATTGGACGTACACAGGCAGCTTCATTTTTACTTACACAGGACTAAACAACTTCGTAAGTCTGACCAACTCTTTCTGTCCTTCTCAGAAAGTAGAACAGGTTTCCCTGTTTCTAAGATTACAATTTCCAGGTGGATTTCTGATTGCATCTCCTACGTTTACTCGTCGGCAGGCAGAGAGTTACCGTTCCCTGTCAAGGCTCACTCCACCAGGGCTGTTTCAGATTCAGTAGCTTATCAGTCCAGACTATCCTTGGATGAAATTTGTATTGTGGCCACATGGGCTTCTCCCCACACTTTCATTACTCATTACAAATTAAACGTGGCTTCTAGGGGCCAGGCTTCCTTTGGTTCCACTGTTCTCAGGAGCATCTTCCATTGAGCCTCCCAGGATAGAGGTGCTAGGGACGCTGTTCCGTAAGTAAGAATGTAGGCGAGATTGGACCACATAACATCTACAAGTTATGTGCTCACCATAATGCTTGATGTATGTGGTCCAGCTCTCCTCACATTCTTACGTTTCCTCCCACCTTCCCCCCTCCTGGAGGATTTGGAGGCGACATTTGTTTCAGGACCCTTCGGTATTGGTTATTTTTTCTTTGCGGCCCTGGTTAGTGTTCTACTCTTCTGACTGTGGTTGTGCATGAGGTGTGACTATGAGCTGCTGCAAACTAGATCTGGGGTTGTGGAGCAGTGCAACATGGGATACCAGGTTAGCCCAGCCAATTAGAGACTTTGTGCTAGAAAAATATAAGTTGGCCGAGCTGGAGCCGATGTTCGGCTCCGAACCTGTGAGTAAGAATGTGAGGCGAGATGGACCACATACATCAAGCGTTATGGTGAGTACATAACTTGTAGATGTGAAAGTGTTCAATCTCGCCGTTTGTTCTTACACATGGGTTCGGAGCCAATCATAGGCTCCGAGTCGGCCACATTGCAAAGCTCTGCATCTTAGAGAAGCTCAAGACCATATTATATCCCACAATCCTCCCTGCTATTCCCCAGATCTAGTTTGCCGCTGCAAGAGATCTGTCGAGGAGAGCTCGGGCCAGTGAACAATTTAGTTTATCTTTGAGATAAGCAAAATTTCTTTGAAAATCTTTAACAATATTTTATCTTTAGCTTAGATAGATAGTATAGAGAGAGTGTGTGTGTGTTTTTCTTGATTTTTATCATATATATGTTTAGATACACAGGTTTGGGCTTCGGCCTACTAGTTTTTCTGACTTATTCTAATAATGCTATTATAGCTTGTTGTGTATTTCATATTATATATAGTTATTGTTGGCTAGTATTTTTTCTATCCTTCTATTTTTCACTGTTTTTCAGTTTTGAGCTTGACTGTACCAATGTCGGAGAAAGCCAAATCCGGCTTTAAGAGATGTCAGTGTGGACAGAAAATGTCTATCACTGACAATCACACTTCCTGCGTCTACTGCCTTGGCCCTCTCCATTTGCAGGAGGTTTGCTCCATCTGTCATTCCTTTAGCGGGAGGGTCATGACAGAGGGACGCAGGAAGCTTATTGACAGGGGTTTACTTAAACCTGACTTTCCGGAGGTCTTGGAGAAGTCCGACCAGGCTTCTAAGTCTTTGAAGGGGTCGAAAACGTCGAAGATGTCGGAGCCCATGTCATCGGCTCCGAGCTCATCTTCAAAGATTCGTTTGCCGGTTCCACAGACCTCGGGGCCGTGCATCGAACGGTTATCTTCCACCAAGCCCCATGTCTTGGAACTGGTGTCAGAGCTACCTCCACCGTCAATTCTTCGGTCGGTGCCGTCTTCGGCCCCTTCGACCCGGTCTTCCAGACCATTATCCGATACTGATGTGGATTGTGTCATGCAGAAACTAATGGAAAACACGGCTCTTTCCAAGCTGATTGCGGTTTCGTCCCAGTTGGTGTCGAAACTAGAAGCCCTCCCCGAGTCTCCAACAGGTCCTCCTTCGAGACTCATCCAGTCTTTGGAGCCGGGAGAGGATGATCCAATGCTAGTGGGGCCCTCGGTGCCGAACCCGTCCATTGCATGATCGGCACCATTGACTTCGACTCCTTCGGAGCCCATAGGGGAGTCGCGGAGCCGACGATCTCTCCTTGGTTCCGGGACCGAGAGTCGTACCGAATTTTTGTTGCCAACTCTCCCTCTCGGGGCCTCGGCGCAGGTTGGTTCGGCGCCGTCCTCGGGGTCGGAGCCCACGGTTCCGGTGTCGGTGATGCTACCGCATTCTTCGGAACCAGAGTCCTCGGCCTGGGGCTCGGGGGCTTTCAACCTTATGAGGAAGGTATTGTCTGCTCAGACAACTACTTCATCGGATGCATCTTCTCCTTCCCCTAAAGGGCCGCTTTCTGTTTCTGCTCCCACGATTCACCCTAAGCGTAGAGCCCCATTGCCTCAGCCAGCCCCAGACGGTGATCCCTGTTCCTCGGAGGCCTCACCAGAAGCCCCCTCTGATGAGGTTCTAAGGAAGAGATTGTGCAAGAGGAGGCACATTGATTCCCCACAGGAATCTCTAATGTCTGACACCGATTTGGATGAGACAGAGGGGTCCCCACGATCCCCCTCTGAGGATGTGTCATTTGCAGACATCCTGGAGATCTTGAAACAGAGGGGTGATTGGCAGTCCCTAGCCCCCACTGAGGATGAGTCGGTGTTGCTGAAGGCTTTTGGGGCTCAACCTTCTACCTCCTGGGTGACCCCGCCCTTCGATGAATTGATAGACTTGATCGCGTGAAGGGCATGGGAAACACCGGACACAGTGGAACCGGTCCCCTGAAAACCAAACAAATTTATCACGGCCCCCCCAGGATAAGGCCTATCTCACTAAAGGAGTTCCGGTCGACGCTATGGTGGTGGCGGCGGCCACGAAGAAGGAAATGTCTGAGACTTCCTCTTCTGTTCATCCTCCTAATAAGGATTCTAGGACTATGGACAGGTATGGGAAGCGCGTTTTTAGTTCAGCGACTTTTTCCATGCGTTCGCTAAACTATTTGACATTTTACACGTCTACAGAGGAACTGGGAGATACCCCCCAGGGTAACACAGATGCTGCTGTCTCAGATAAGGTGACAGCACAACTCAACACCCTTACTTCAATAGCAAACTCGTCCATGAGGCTCATCTCATATGTGGCCGAAGGATCGAGTAGAGCTGCAGCTTCAGCGATTGCTCTCTGTAGACAATCCTGGATGCGGCTGTGCTCCTTCGCGGAAGCCTTCAAGTCTTCCTTTGCCAACGCCCCCTTTGATGGTGCCACACTCTTTGGGCCCAAAGTAAAGGAGACTTTAACTCGGTGTGAGCAAGAGGGGAAGACCCTGTCTGCTGTTGGGTTCTGTTTTTCCGCTCCATCTAGGCCATACCCCAAAGGGCAATGAGGCGGAAAAATGTGTTTCAGTAAGACTCAGGGATCTTTCCAAGCCATACAGGGTGATGCCCCCTCCAGAGGCAGAGGAGGGAGAAGAAATGGAAGACACCGCCCCGACGGCAGAGGGGGTCCGCAAAATCAGGGCAACAGGGATACAGTCTCTGGGAAGCCCTTCCAGCACTCCTGAATGGAGGCCCGACTGTCCTACTCTGGAGGCAGTCGGGGGTCGCTTGGCTTTATACCCACAGGCCTGGCTAAATCTTACTTCGGATTCTTGGGTAAAAAGCATAGTAACCAGAGGATACATAATTCCCTTTACGTCCACACCACCTCAACAAAAGAGACTTCCAGATGTGCCACCCCATCTGCAAGGTCCAGGAGCTGTAGAAATTTCAAAGCTGCTTGAAAAAAAGAGTCATCCAGCCAGTCCCGGTGGACCAAAGAGGATCCGGAACTTACTCAAGGTTCTTTTTAGTTCCAAAGAAGACAGGGGACTGGAGACCGATCTTGGATCTCAGCAATCTCAACACCTTCGTAAGGAAGGAAAAGTTCCGGATGGTCACACTACAGTCGATCCTTCCCTTCTTACAGAAGGACGATTGGATGTGCTCGATAGACCTCAAGGACGTGTACTACCACATCAAAATGGCCAGGCCATCCAGAGATCACCTGCGCTTCTGGCTGGGAGCCAGTCATTTTCAATTTCGAGCTCTGCCCTTTGGACTCACCTCAGCCCCCAGGGTATTCACCAAATGCATGGCAGTAGTGACATCTCACTTGAGACAACAAGGATTCTGGGTGTTTCCGTATTTGGACGACTGGCTCCTCACCGCCACCACCAGGCATCGTCTTGTTCAAGCCAGAGACTACACAGTCGACCTTTGTTCCCACTTAGGAATTTCAATCAATTTTGAAAAATCTGCCTTATCGCCCTCACAGCATATCTCATTCATCGGAGCAGACCTAGATACATGGTTAACACTGTTAAAGCTTCCTCCACTAAGGGCGTCAGCCCTCAAAAAACAGGTTCTTCTTCTTCTTCAGAACAGGAAAGCCCCAGCCAGGCTAGTGTTAAAAGTTCTGCGACTAATGGCAGCGTCTCTGATCACAGTTCCCATGGGGAGATTGCACATGAGGGTCCTCCAATCGCTGCTTTTCACGCAATGGTCATTCCAGCAGCTACCCTTATCGCACGAGATACTAATAACAAACTCTTGCAAACGAGATCTTTCATGGTGGGTAAACAGTCAGGACCTCACAATGGGTCATCCGTTTGTCCTACCCAGCCCGACGGCCACAATAACCACGGATGCTTCTCTGATAGGGTGGAGGGGGACTTTTTCAGGGAAGAACAGTCCAAGGGGAATGGTACAACATGGAGTACAACCTGCACAGAAATGTTCTGGAGTTGAGGGCGGTGTTCTAGCATTGCAACACCTCTGGGAACAGTGGCAGTTCAGATGGACAACATGTCTGTGGTCTGGTACATAAACAAGCAAGGGGGAACCAAGTCTTACCCATTATGCAGAGAGGCCATGAGAATTTGGCAATGGGCAGAGTCCACAGGTCGCTTTCTACTGGCAACGCATATCCTGGGGTCATCCAACGTCATTGCGGACAGGTTGAGCAGAGCCATCCTGTTACCTCACGAGTGGTCCCTCAATCCACAGGTGTCGGAAAGGATCTTCCACAGATGGGGCCAGCCTTGCTGCAATCTGTTTGCATCCCCGTTGAATGCCAAATGCCGAAGCTACTTTGCCCTTCTACCCCCTCCGGGGGATGTTCCCAGGGATGCACTGGTGCACGATTGGCCCCCGGGTCTCCTGTATGCATTCCCTCCTACCCCGTTGATTCCCAAATTTATACAGAAAGCCAGGAACCTGGAAAGGACAATAATACTCATAGTGCCATTCTGGCCTCGGCAGGTATGGTTTCCCTTTCTTTGAGCCCATCAAAAGGAGGAACCTTGGATTCTGGACCCAGTACCAGATCTATTGACTCATTCGTCGGGAGTTCCTCACCCATCTCTCCAATCCCTAAAACTGACAGCTTGGCTGCTCCGCTTCCCTTTCTAGCCAGGTCAGATCTTCTTTCTCCTGCAGTTCAACACATTCTGGTTGCCTCTCATAAAGCCTCCACCAGAAAGCTTTACAGAAGCAGATGGAAACGCTTCATATGTTGGGCGTCTAGCCAACACATAGATCCCTTGGTAGCTCCACTACACAAAGTTCTGGAATTCTTATCAATTCTCTTTCACGAAGGGGCCTCAACTTCCACCTTGAGAGTACAGTTGGCGGCTATATCTAACTTTTATATTGGTGAGGGGGGCTCTTCTATTATGTCTCACAGGCTTTGCAAGGCTTTTATGAAAGGAACCTTCCACCTTTGTCCACCCATTTGGGAGCCCTTTTTCCCATGGAATTTGAACTTATTGTTACAACTGATGTTACCTCCCTTCGAACCGGCTTCATCCTGCCTACTAAAGTTCTTATCGTGGAAGACACTATTTCTCGTGGCAGTCACTTCAGCTCAAAGAGTATCAGAGCTACAAGCGTTGTCAGTCAGGCCACCGTACTTGATCTTTCACCCGGATAGAGTCTCTTTGCGCACAAACCCGTCATTCCTCCCCAAGGTATGTTCTGCCCTAAATATCAACCAATCCATAGAGCTCCCCACATTTTTCAAGAATCATACAAACAAACTGGAGTATATGCTGCACAAGTTGGATGTTCATAGGCAGCTAAGAATTTACCTGGACAGGACTAAAGATCACAGAAAGTCAGATCAGCTGTTTGTCTCATTTGCAGACAACAAAAAGGGTATGGCAGTCACGAAACGTACCTTATCTAAATGGCTTTCCGATTATATAGCATTTGTGTACTCTATTAAGAATCAGTCATTACCTTTCAAGCCTAAGGCTCATTCTACCAGGTCTGTGTCCACTTCCTTGGCTCATGCAGCTCGCTTACCTTTGGACACGATTTGTGCAGCAGCTACCTGGGCTAAACCTCATACATTTATCACTCATTATAAGGTTGACAGGACCTCCAAGGACAGGACATCCTTTGGTTCCACTGTGCTCAGGAACGTTCTTCCATGAGTCACCCAGGGTGACGGAGCTAGGGACGCTACCCGTGTGTAAGAACAAACGGCGAGATTGAACACTTTCACATAAAGAAGTTATGTACTTACCATAACGTTCCATGTGATGTGTTCATCTCGCCTTTGTTCTTACATCCCCCCCCCCCCCTTCACATGTTATGGAAGAACTGGTAAGACTAGAGTCTGGTTGGGATTTTTCTTACTTCTTCTAGGGTTCATTGGTCTGTGTCCTCATTAGGATATGGTTCACCACCCATAAGAATTACTTATTATAGTCAGAGGATATTCATGGATATCCGTGTGAATGTGTATGTCTTGCACCGAGGTAAGGGTTAGAGGTCTGGTTTCTCGCAAACTAGATCTGAGGAATAGCAGGGAGGATTATGGGATATAATCTGGTCTCAAGCTTCTCTAAGATGCAGAGCTTTGCAATGCAGCTGACTAGGAGCCGATGATCGGCTCTGAACCCGTGTGTAAGAACAAAGGCGAGATGAACACATCACATGGAACGTTATGGTAAGTACATAACTTCTTTTTTTCAGCATCTGTCCTACGTAGATCATCTGAAATCACTGTCACTTTACTCCATTTCATACAGACTACTCAGAGGTGCCTTGCATATAAGACAATTTCTGAGTCTGCTTTATTGGAAATGCTGCATATCCTTAAGTCAAATGGTACACAGGTTACTCACTCTAAAGATCTTAAATCTGTCCCTCTAACAGGTTCTATTAATGTCACATACCAGGTTGTCTCCCAGAGGTTACCACACCTTTGGAACAGACTCCTTACTTCATGTCAAACAGAACACCTCATTGGCCCTCTTCAAACACAATCTGGATGATTGGATGGGTAACCATAAATTCACCCTGGGAGTTCCAGCTGTGTCCCTCTTGGACACAGAATTTAGGTGCTGATCATGGAAATAAGGGTAGAACTTGGCTAGGCTTGTAAGGGCCCTAGGGCCATTAGTCTACTAACTTCCTATGATCCTATATTACAACTTCATTTCCATCTACCCTTTTGTTTACTTAATCATTCACTTATACTTTGGTAAGGTAAATTAAATTATCCTCCTGGACTTTTTAGGTATGACACAAGCCTCAAGGGCAGGACACTTTTATGGTGTTTTGTCCTATCCCAAAGCTTGCTACAGTTTAACAGTGCGTCATCTTGAGTGCTACAGAGTGCTGTTTGCCATTCTACCCATGAATAATAGTGTTTGTAACTTATGAGTAGTTCTGGCATGGCTTTCACCTAGTAACTGTTTGGTTGTTTACCTGAAATGAAAGAGTGGCACTTTGAGCCTTGTCTGTTCCTTTTAGCATATATAAAGTTCTCAGTCATGTTCCTCCTCCTGAACTGATACATAATCACCTTGAATAACATTTGTGTCACATGGCTTACACTCCATTCTTTGAATTTATTCATACTATCCTGTCCTGAATGTTCTAAAATATGTCACCATCGTCCCTATTTTTTTTTTTGCCCATGCAGCTTATTTTTTAACATTATTAGGACTTGCAGACAATGTTGTTCGCTGTCATCAAAAGTTGTACCTCAGAAGACTGCAGCACTGTGGTGTATCATGTACAAAATATATACCCAAGACAGCACTGGCATCTTCTGTGCTTGAAACAAATGTTCCAGTCTAACTGTAACCATGTTTCTATTAGTACTTCCACACATCTCTCTCTCTCTCCATCCTACTTTGACATACCTATCTGTGACCCT